>NW_010163016.1:26250-79686 GCF_000695765.1 Mesitornis unicolor
AATGGGTGCCCAGTCTTGTATTTCTCCTGTAAGTAGTGGCTATACAACAGGCTTCCACTCAAAAGGCCTTATTAATTTCCTCCCTCCTTTCAGAATCCATAAGCCCTTGGTACAAGTTCCCAGAGCTTTTTCTCTTGGCTTCACAAAGCTTAGTTTTGTCACAAATGACTGCAGATTACTATAAAAAATAAAAATGATTTTTTAAAAAGATGGCTCCCAGTAGCTGAGTTTGGTTGACAGAGTGGAGCAGCAATCTGCTGGCTGCAGCTGTTCTGCTGAGTCACCTCTCAGTGTAACCAGAGAGATTGTTTCCAGAGAGGAATCTACAGAACATCAGTAAAAACTTCCTAAATGGAGAATTACTTAGCCTTTAAAAATGAAGGAGAAAAAGAAAAAGTGGCAGTGTTTCATAATCTTCTTAAGACTCTTTCAGCTCATCAAAAGGTAAGCGTTTTCTTACCTCAGGTATGCTGGGCACAGCTGGCTTGCTGTGCTTTTTAATGTTATCACTGTATTCAACCAAACTAGGGGTGCCCTTTTTTAATGGAAATGCCCCAAGATGCTACCAAAAAATGAATAAAATATATCGGCTTCCTGTGTTCTGATTCACTCTAGGTTTCCTATGCTGTTTAACCAGTGCAGTGCCAATAGAAAGCCAGGTTTTTGGTTAGGATGTGCAAGGGTTATTGTGAACTTTAGGAGAAAGCAGGAGGCAGTGATGTCGTGGGACAAAGGCAATTTAATGTAATGTGCAAGGTGAATAGGCTGCTGGGATGTGGGAAACTTTACCTACAGAACTTGCTATAATAAGTGGCTGCTTTTTATTTACAGGGATTTGGCTTCTTTTGGAGCAGTGTACCCACTTTATGTTGTACCCCAAGAAAGATGGGGACCATAGGAAAAATCTAGAGAGAAGTAACAGGGATGATAGTCTAAGCAAATAAAACTACAGTGAAACCTTGGGAAGCCACTTTAGCTTGCAGAATAACAACCATGGTGAAGCATTGAAATAGATTTTCAGTGAAACTTGTGAGGCTCCAGTTAAGAACAGATCAGTCAGAAGTCTGTCAGGAGTTATATGAAACCTTACCTTTGGCAAAGAGGATAAGAAAACCCAAAACCAAAGCATGCAGGTAGCTTGGGTTACCAAAGGGAATTGCTTGAACTTCATGAAATGTTGCGCATAAATCCACACCTAGAAATCAAATATAAAAAGAGTTGGAAATCTTTTTTTCAGGATTCTGTTCTGGAAAAATAAACCATTGGGGAGCACTGGAAAATGCAGAAGATACATATCTTTCCCCTGAAGTTATCATATGATTTTTTTTGCAGCACATTCTTTTCTAGCTTGTGGGGATGTGTTGTGGGGTTTGTGTGTTGGGTTTTTTGTTTTGTGCCACTATCAGCATGGATTGTTCCTCCAGAAGTGATGGTGAGGATTGGTTTTGCTTTTTGCTGTTGAAGAGCAGGTCCTGCCTTATGAGTGTCTGTAAATGTAGTTTTGGGCAGTCATCTCGATTTACTTTATTCTCCCAAAAGAAGGTAATGGGAAGGAAGAAGAGCTTTTTAAGGTACTTGGGAAATGAGAATCTGTTTTTAGCTATCCCGCAAGTTTCTTCTGGGAATCTTAATTTATGTCTGAAAAATTAAGACTAAGCTATGTAGAAAATAACAAGACTCTTTTACTTTCTTTGATCAGAAAAGCTAACTGGTGTCCTAAAGGTAGAAAATGTTACGTAAGTATATAGTAGTTGCACAAAATAAGTCAGATTTTCTTTACTATTAATCAGAAACTTTAATTTCCTTTTTAAAAAATACAAACAGCAGCTGAAGCTGTAACAGGTTTCCTTTCATGATTTAAGGATACTTCCTTAAGCATTTGTTTCTGGTGAAGACTTTTGTCATCTTTTGTGAGATGTGGAAGCCATTTTGAGATGTGAGGCTTGAAAATAAGTTGTAAACTATATTTTTAAGCCTTTTTTACATATGTAGCTGAACTAGTCTTGTCTAGAAACTTATTATTTTGGACTTTGAGTTCTCTGAACGTATAGCCATCTGTGTATCCAAATGGATAAGGTATTTATTTTTATTACTTGTTTTGAAACGGAACAGAAGTTCAAGTCCCAGTGTGCTTTATATAAAAAGTGAAAAACATCACAGATGAACAGGGTCTGAAGGGCCCAGCACTTGTGTTGTTGGTGTCCTTAGCAATGCCCTCTGTGCCCCAAGGTACCTTTTCCACTCCTAGAAAGTGCAGTGTAAATGGAAGTAAATTGCATGTAAAAGTGGCACGAACAGCCATGACCCCTTTCTTGTCCTCTTCTCTAATTTAAATAACAGCAGGTTTTTTTGATGTCTCTGAGGTAAGAGGATTTCTATAAAGGAAAACGCGGAACAGCTTTTATTTAATGAAAGTAAATGCCAGAACGGTAAATGTGTTGCACTTAATACTAGCAGATACCACTGTGAATTATGTCATCGATGCGTACATTAAGCAGATGAATTTCAGGACAGCGTAAACCAGTAGATATCACAAAGAACGGGAAATTATAAAACAGGATAGGTACACCTAAAACAAAAATATTTCTATGCTCTTCCACTGAGGTTTGTGTTTTATTTAGGTGTGTAAAAACAAGATGCTCTGTACTCTTGAGTTTATGATGTTAGCTAAGCTCTTGCCATGCAACTGAGGATATATTTCAGTAACAAGGTATTCTTTATCTGATTAAATATAATCTTACTAGTTAATCCTCAGCTTTGTGTATAATTTAAAGAAACATTCTTTCATCTGGAAGATGCATTCAGCTAGGAACCAAAAATACATTTAACTGCAAGAGAATCTGAAATTTGGAAAAAATGTTTACTTACTAAAGAATAGGTTTGGAAAAGGCGATTTAAATGTTTTGAAGGTTTTGTGATTTGTCAGAATTGGGATCTAGAAGCGTGAGGGTTTTGTGAAGATTGAAGTCTGCAAAGAGCAGCTTGAGGGACGTGAAGCTGATGTGGCAGTTGGAGTAAGACAATATATGCTACTTAAAATATCTCACTCAGGATGTTTCTCACTTGCGTTTTGATGTAGAACACCGCACTGTGAAAGCTCAGTGATGATTATCAAGCCCAAAAATAAGTTTCTAGGAAAAAAAAATCTTCTAGAATTAGAAACAGTTAGGGAAGAATGCCATATTTGAATGGTTAGTGAGATAGCAGGAAAGCTGCAAGTGTAAGCATCTAGGAATATGATATTCAGGTGTCACAAATGCACCTCCAATATCTTACCAGCATCTGTTCGTAGCTATGCTCTGCTGCTGGAGTATCTCAGTGCAGTGCCTTGGTACCAGAAAATACATAGATTTCTGAAATCTGAGGCTGGAAATAAACTTGCAAATGGTTTCATTTGGCTCTGGACCATCAGGTGAAACTTCCTCACCCACTCCAGCAGATTCTCTGCATTTACTTCCAGTCTTCTGTGAAGATGCAGCTATTTTCTGTTGACTGAAAATGGGAGAGTTTGTAAGAAATGGGATGCTGGGCTTCACAACTTTCCTCTGGCATTTTGTGTATCATAACCATTTTGTTCAAATCTAAGATGTTGCATTTTCCCCACTGACCTTTCTACTAGCACTTAAGCAGAGTGAGCAGTTTGTGCGTTGGGTTGAGCATCTGTCTGGGCCTTCCCCACAACAATGAGGAGTCCACTCAGCTCTTCAAGTCAGCTGAAATACTGACTTTTCACAGGTTCTGTGGGGTTCTTTGATTTCCAGTGTGTGCCAGCTGAAATGGTAGATCAGAGATGATATTCATGAGCAAAATCTTAAGTAAACTTTATTATTTAAATACAGTTTAATTTAAAATGCAACTTCCAGATTTACAGTGTTTCATACTTTTGAGTGTTTATTGACATTTTTATAAACATACTTGGTTTTCCCTTACTAAACTATTGAAGTATTTTATTCTAAATATACTCTGAGATGAAGATAAATGATGAGAACTCAAACCTTAGAAAATTCAGCTCTAGCACTGCACTGCCTTCAATAGGGTTCTTGCACAGGGGCAGATGAATGACTTTGCAGCACCATCATGACTACAGATAGTTTTCCTGCTTCTGACAGTCATGTCAGGTTGAAATGAGAGGAAGCGGAGATCACATTTTCAATTCCGTGTTCTGTAATAGCTGAACCTTTTTAACATAATATTGATCACTGTGTAAATTGTTAAATTTTATTGAAAAATATTGTATTAAAACTGATGCCATGCAAAAGCCGTCTAATGTTTAAAATTCCTTATCTGTTACAAGTATTTAAAATATAGGTCGCTATTCCTATATATGCGATTTTGCTATGAAGAGAGCCAGCAGAGGGAGCACGCGTGGGCTCCCAGTTCAGTACCTAGGCCTTACCCGAGGTGCTGCTACTGGTAGTGAGGGAGGACAACACAAACTTCAAATTGGCTTTTTGTTTTTTCAGATGAAAGGAATTCTGTGAAGTGGGCATGATCAAACGTGTAGGTCAAGGACTGTTTTCCAAAAGCTTAGGAAAGCATTGTTAATAAGAGAGTTCACATTTAAAACCCTATTTAAATATGCATGTTGGATGGTATTCTAATATCTGTAAGCTGCAGCAGTTTAAAATTACGATTCTTAGACTTACAGTCCGTACATATACACTCCTAGTGTCTATAATACTAGTACAGCAGCACAGGCGAGTACAGGAATGGAGTTTGGTAAAGTCTTTTTGAATTTTTAATTTTAGGGCAGCAGCAATGACTCTAAGAACAGTGTTGTTATCGCTGCAAGCGTTGTTGGCAGCTGCAGAACCAGATGATCCACAAGATGCAGTAGTGGCAAACCAGGTAAGACACTGACTGAATTTGTAACACTTCTGTAACCTTTGCTAATGCAGATGAGGTTTTAAACCTTGGGGGAGATACAGATTTTAAAGAATTTATTGGAAAATTGCCTTACAGTAAATGTGAGTTACCACAGTGTTTGTGCTCTTCACTCTTTCAATTCCAGAGTGAGTAGCAGTTAGTTTACTCTGTCAGGAAGTTTATTTTGTTAGTTTTGTTCCTTATTTAGCTTGTCAGATATGTCAGGAAATAACAGTAAAGTGAATTCCGGTATTGTCTTTTAAAATCTAAGGCTTCTAGTATAAGAAAAGCAGTGTTGCACTGGTTTAAAATGACTTTTAACTTGATAATGTTCATTGGATTTGACTTGGTATGTAGCTTCTCTTCCAGATTAATATGAATATTGAGCGCTGTCTTTGTTTAATGTCAAAATTTTATGAATAGTGGCTTTAGATGAATAAGTGTTGCATTTAATCCTAAGTAGCAGTTTATCTGAATGAAGCATCCTGTGTGTTTCACCTTTGCAAGTACTTGGAAAACTCTTTTTTAGTTACTGGTTGAATTGCTATCAGTAGAGTTCTAAAATCAGTAGTATTTGTTAGTTTTCAGACAGTAGCAATAACTTATAAAAAGTAATAACAATAAAATGTCAGTTGGATCTCATGCTGTACCAGGACTGATACAGTTGAATCAAGTATTGATGAAAGATAGGAACTGTCATTCCATAACTTAGTTTTCAAGAAGAGCCCAGGTATGTGTGGTGGTTTCCTTTTTACTCTGGAGAGAGAGAAGGCCTGGCTTCCCCACAGACTGGTGGGAAAGGGCATGTGTCAGCAACAGAAGAGCAGAGCAAGCAGAAGCCTCTTCCAACATCAGTCTCATCTGTATCTCCTGTATCAGGACCCTCCAGGATGGGGTGATGAAGTGTGCACTCCTTTCCCCTAAAAATCTGTGTAGGGTGATAGATCAGCAGCTTATCAAACCTGTCAGGATTTGGAGGGAAACATGGAGACCAGAGATAGCCCATTTGCCAGTGCTGTCCTCAGCAATGAGTGCAGAAGGGTTAGTTGTGGGGCTCTGCAGTGCTGTCAGGCTGCTCTGAGCAGCCCTGCCAGGCTGTGATCCTCTGCGCAGGGAGTGTTGGTCCAGAGGCCAGTGAGGCCACCAGGCACAGCCCTGCAGCAGTTTCTCTTGCCGGATGCATGCCCTTGCTGTCACACTCTCTTTATTAGATGAGACCACTTTTTTCCTTCTTTTACAAAGAACAAGAACATTCTCATTCTGGCCCCAGTGGTGGAATTTAGTATGGGAATCATACTAAAGTGGAAGCACTTGAGCTGGAAAGAGGCTTTTTTCTCTGGCAAAAAACTGCATGAAACTTCCGAGATTTTGAAGAGCATTTTTCTAGGCTGCCCATCAAGTTGTTATGGGGATATGTCTGGTGGGCTTAGTTTCTCTCCTGTTCCCTGTAAATACCTGCATGGAAACTGTACTGGGGTTTGTCCTTGAGTTACAAGCATAGGTACATAAGTGGAAAGTGATTATAATTTCTTTGAGAGATGTGGTGTCAAACAGCCACTTCCTTCATGTGTTTTATTTTGTGCAGGGGTCTTTTTTAGTCTGTTTGTGGTTTGTTTTCTCAAAACAAAAATTCCCAAGGAATTAGTTATCCTCCACGCTCATTTTTCATTGTTAATTATAAATGATGCTACGTGTTGGCATAGTGAGCTGTCCAGGTAAATGGCAGTGTCCTCAGCTCTGGAGCTGAGTCCCAGGGAGAGCACAGGGAGAAGTCCAGTCTGAGTAATGGCAGCGTTTTCAGACACCAGCTGTCGGGCGTCAAAACTGCTTCAACTTGTTGCTGTTTCCTTAAGTACAGCAACATTCACTGCCTCAGATTCCTGATATAGAGACATCAGTAAAAGGTGCTTTTAGACATTTCTCTATTCAGTGAGAAGCCAGATTATTTATGGATACCTAAGTAAAGGCGTTTTATTTATAGAGCACTGAAGGCTAGTTCTAAATAAAATGCAGTTATGACTAATCTTTGCACTTCAGCTAGTTGCTTTCTAGGCTTGGCAGTGTTCTCAATATATTAAAAAAATTAGGGGAAGATCTCTTAAGAGCAGAAGATTATAGTACTTTAGGATTCTACTGGTGTTTAACTTAATCGTTTGTCTTTTCTAGTCATTGGGACCAAAGAAATTTATTACAGACCACTGTATTTTATAACACAGTGAGTTATTTCCAACAATATTGTCTCCCATGCTTGTTTAAATGCCATTAATAATCAGATAGCAAATAAATAACTTCATTTGGAACAGAACTAGTGGAAGGTGTCCAAAGCACATAGTACAGTGTAGTTGGTGTGTGTTGCTGTACGAGAGAGAAAATGAAACGTACAGCAGTAAAAAGTCTTATATTCACTTTGGTGCTTTATAGATTTAACGATTCTTTTCATGTATGCATAAAATGCTTAGAATGATAATCAGTCTCTGTCCTTAAAATGCACCCAAATATTTGAGTAATGTATCACCTGGTATCCTGTGTTACTGATTAGTGATAAGTTATTTTATATATAAAGATGGGAATACCTACTTTTTTAGAGTATAATGATTTATTAAGAGTTGTGGGGTTTTTAATAGAAAAAAATTAAAACTTGTTATTACGTACAAAAGCTGCTAAAACAGGAGACTCATCTTGCTTTTCTGAGTACAGTTTGTGACAGATGACCTACTTTCTTGGCGCAGGCTGAGAATGCTCTGTGATAAGGTCCATTCTGTTTGTTAGAAAACTTGTTAGCGACATGATTGGTGCAAAATAATATTTACGTACCCAGCATTACTTTTTTCTCTGGTAAATAATGGCTTGCACGCGAAGAGTTGCAGCTTCCCAGGTTTTGCCACACACTTGCTCATGTTTTAGCCTTTCTTTTGTGACCTACGCTGTCAATATCCTTGTTCTCAGGAGGAAGCCTGGTAGTAAAATGTCAGCACTGACTGAAAAAGTGCAGACCTACTTGCTGTGTATAACACCAGGCACATTTTTAAGTGATGGGAGAAATGCGCTAGTGTAGCACGCAGTGTGTACGTTCAGGAGATGTTAACATAGGAATATAAACATAATTTGTGCTCTGCCACACGGAATATAAATTCTCAATCACTGGGCTAAATATAGCTGCTTTACTTCTGATCACTACGATTGAGAGCAGCACCTGATTGTACACATCAGTAGCCATAGTGCATAATTTAACCTTAAGGCAAATGCATTAATTTAAATGCTTGCGTGGGTTTAGGTTGTGTAATCCTCACCTCTGAGTTTAATTTCAAAAATAGCACTATGATCAGTGTGAAACACTGCTGAAGATACTGTGGAAATGATAATGGATTGGAGCCTGCCGTATTGTCTTGCTTTTTGGTTGAATTGCAGAGTTGATATAATTTTCCCCTTCTCCCCCCTCTTTCTTTTGTGTAGTACAAACAAAATCCAGAAATGTTTAAACAGACAGCTCGACTTTGGGCACATGTGTATGCTGGAGCACCAGTTTCTAGTCCAGAATACACCAAAAAAATAGAAAACCTTTGTGCTATGGGCTTTGATAGGGTAAGTATATGTAACTAAATATTTTTCAGTAGGGGCAGGGCACAAATACGTGTATAAATACAGGGAGTAGTTATTATACTGAAGTAGACTTGCTACTTCCATGACTCTTTGTAGGTCTAATCATGCTATTTTGTTAATTTGTTTTAAGATACTATGTTACTGAGCTACCCCTGCCTTTTTTGAAACTTTTTTTTCATATAAATTATTAGTTAGGGTTTAATAAATGGTAAACTGATGTGTTCTGATTAATGTGAACTTCTCATTCCACTTCTCAGAGCTGCAGGCTCACAGACTGAAAATGTTCTTGCTTTTGTTTTCTCATTGCAGAATGCAGTAATAGTGGCCTTGTCTTCAAAATCATGGGATGTAGAGACTGCAACAGAATTACTCCTGAGTAACTGAGCCATGGAGAGAGAGCTGCTTCAATAGTCCAGCTTGCCCCTTCTGGAGGATCATCACCATCTGTTATTTTTAGGATTCTATATAGATTCTCTTTTAAAACTGGCACCCTTGCCTGATGATGCTATCTAGGCACTATTGGAGACTGAAAAAAAAAAAACAACGCTCTGTAAATAAAGCTAATTAAAAGTCTGTGTAAATTTAAAAAGGGGAAATACTTTAGTTTTTTTTTCTTACTAAATATTGTAAAAATTCTTTGAGCTCAGCTAAAATAATGGGGAAAAAACATGCCTACTTTAGTGTTTAGCAGTGTGACGAAGACTAGCAGGAACTTGCTTCAGGATTCTGATTTTAGTAATTCAGAAAGCAGCATTTTTGAGTGTTTGTCATCAAAATTGTTGGTGCCACTCATCACAGCTATCTTACTGTTTTTAACATGGATCCTATGTGCCTGTGGATTGACCTATATTTGCATGCTTGTACTTAATAGACATATTAGGTAGGGTTGCTGGAGAGAGCACCACTGAAATGCTCGAGTGTTTTTGTAACTCTTTTCCTGACAGACTTTCCCAAAGTTCCAAATGGTGACCACCTCCTCAGAACCGGCTTCTTTCTAGCTTACCAATTGGGAAACCTGATTCTCCTCTCCCTTTCGCCATGCAGGTGAAAATCCTCACTGGATTACGTTTCATCTATGGGTATTACATGTGCCATTCACCGTAGTCTAGGCTCCCCTTCAAAAGCTGTGTTTTGAATTACCAGTAACGGTTTTCACCCATCATGTTTTCTACACTATTTCGTAAGGAGGATGTCTCAACAGAGCACAAAAAGATGGAGCTAGTTTTCTTTCTTTTTTTTTATTTGTATTAAATAGATGTAAAATGTTCTTCAGTACATTCTGGATAATTTCACTGGGTTTGAAGGAGGAAAAAGTGGATTCGTTAGTGTACTGAGAATTAAAAAGGTTCTTCTTTGAGTACTTGATATGATGCAATCAGCTGTTTTTTGCAGCGGTTTTGTAGCTTTATTTTGGGCTACCCAAATTGCTTACCCCAGGTACTTTAAAATTCATCCCTGCTTGCATTTTTCTCTAGTTGACACATGGAGGCTGTGTTAGTGTGTTTACTGTACATACTTAAAATACATAGAAGTGTGTTCCCGATTTGTTTTTCTTGGATTGATGTTTCTGATGAATGAGAACTGAAATCTTATCTTGGCTTGTACATGCAGTCAGTCGTCTCACTCGTATTATGACATTTCATTCTGAGTGCAGAAGCTTGAAAATTAGTAGTTTTGCAACTTCAAACACTAGTACATCTATTTAAAGAGAGCTACAATGTCTTTGTGAATATGATGCTAACTTTGGAGAATGTATCTGACAAGGAAGCTTGAGAAATACTGAGATAGTGGGGATTGGGGATTGTGCTGATGGAGTGCTGTAGAAGTCATCTTTTCCATCACTGGTTTTTTTCTCCTAATTAATGGGGTGGGGAAATGTATGTTTGGGGATTTTCTGAAGTTAGGAAGCAAGAGTTGAAAGTTTCATGTTTCATAGACAGTCTGTTTGTAAATCACACTAGAGGAAATTGGGAGCATTATTGTATCTGTTAAATATCTGTATTTTATCTGTTAAATACCTGGGGCACAGTGGTAGGGGAGCAGATGCAGAAAATCAAGCAGGCCATGCTGTTCTGCTTGCTCTGTTGTGTCCAAACTTGGGATATTCAGGGCACAAACAGTAAATACTCTGAACTCATATCAGTGCAATACTAAACACAGTTGCATAGTCTTCATGCTTACTGTGTTCTAAGGTGTAGTCAGTGATCAGTTTTCTTGGGTTTTCTTGAGCTAGTGTAAATCATTTGCAATGATGCCAAAGGAAACAAGTTGTTTTGTCTTTCCTTATATTTATTTATTTTTTTTAATCAAGAAGCTGCTACTGTTTGGCTGGCTTGTGAGTACAGACCAGGGGTGGTAGGAAACTATGGCAAAATGCCACTTGTGTTAATCTCAAGTTGCTGTCTTTTCTGTTATACAGGTAACTTCTTGGTTACATCAACACCTTTTGTTTTACCCTGGTGGTAATTACAAATTGCTGACTACTTTTCCTTGTTCTTCACTGCCATTTATCAAATGAAACAACTTGGAAATCATTGTCAGAGATGCAAAACTTCTCAGTTAAGGACTTCTGAATGTGTCTTTTTTTTTTTAAGATCAGTCTCCTAAGCACAGCAGGTTTTTCCAACAGTGTGTAAAGGGCGATGAAGGAACCTGGAGAAAGGGGAGAAAAGAGGAAAGAGCTCCTAGCTGAGGATCCTCACCTCTGAAACGGCGCCCTGTGAAGTTCTGCTCTTGTGAAGTTACCTCATTTTCCTCTCTACTGCAAAACACTCATCGTCCCCTTTCCCCTCGTATCTGGATGTTGGATGCTGGGTTTTGCCCTCCATCTGTGCGCTTGGTGGCAAAGATGTCTTGATGCTAGCTCAGGTGCAGGCAGGAGGAAGCTTCTCGAGAGTGAGGTGGGGAAGGAAGTGTGACCCAGTGTTAAGGAGACATCTGGGGTCTGAAGTCCTCCTGAATTTTGACACATGAGTCCTTTGTAAGGAATGTTTTTTGTATTGGTAATTATCAGAGTTGAATATAGGGATAGCATTGTACAGGGTTAGTTGAACCACAGCTGGGGCTGAGCCCTGGGAACTTTACTCTTAGTGTTCAGTTTATTGTTGAGTTTGTACAAACCAGATGGCAGTTCTGCTTGCTGTGTCTGTATTCGGGGCCCTGCACATTCACCGCTGTGGAGGTGCCATGCAGCCCACTGCACACTTACCACTTCCTTACAACAAGAATGTAAACCGTGGACACAGTTGCTTTCCAAGTACAAATAAATCGTGTTGTCTTCCTCTGTCATGCAAGAAGACAGCTTGAAACAGAATTTTGCAGTCTAAATGGCCCTGTTTTTCTAATCCAGGTATTGGCAATGACACAGATTGCCAGAGCATCAATCAGATTTTACTGCTGAATGTTTGAATGTGCATCCAGCAGAGTGGTTTATCCCTTGTTTGTGTTGGGGAACAGGAAACTCTTATCTTGCCTTCTTGTCTCAAGGAATAAAGTGCAGCTTTGTTCAAAGGTAGGGAAATGCCCTTTCCTGTTGCCAAAAGCCTCCACTTTCCTGTGAGTGCCAAAAGCCCTGAGTGCATCCCACTCCCACTCGCCAAATTCACAACTTCCTCCTGTTGCTTCTGCGAACAAGCTGTGTTCTCAGTGTGACAAATGGGTACATTTTGGAGGCAAACCTAGGAACACATCCTTCTGGAAAGATGTTGCACTTGGTGCTCTTCATTCTGCATATTCCAGTCTTTAAATTTTTATTTTTAAAAGGGCTTGCCACATTGTTTGTGAGGCCTTGACTATAATTGGTTTGGTAGTAGTTATCTAAGCAATTAGGTACTAATGGTGTAGGAATAGGTCTTGGGTTTTGGTTTATTTGTTATTGTCATCATTACTATATTTAACTTTTCGAAGTAAGCTGGTATTAGAAATCTGACATAAGAAATATATTCCAGCACAGCTTTCTCCTGTGGCTAGGCAAGGGGGCACCCACCTCTTTCTTGGTGGCTTCCTGATCTATCCAAACCCATCAGTGAATTGCATAGCTCGCTCTTCCTGTGTGTGGTGTCATTGTCCTCAGCTGGTCCAGTATTGCTCCCCAGACCTGTCCTTGGTGCATTTTGCTGCTTGTGCTGCAGCTGCAGTCACCGAGCTCTGTAGGCAGCAACTTAGCTGCTCTCTGTCTGTCCTTCCCAGACAAACTCTTGCAGATCACTTGTGCTGTGCTGTTCTCTCTCTGCTGTCACCTGCTCTGTAGGCATCCATCCCGTAGCCAGCCCCTCACGTGTGGTGCTGACCCACTCATCCATAATGTCAGTTCCTCAGCAGCAGAGGAAATGTGCTGTGAAAACACTGTCCTTGTCCATTTTCCCTTTTGTGCCCATGGCTCTGTTGTGGTGTCTGAAGGAGGCTGCTGCCATCACACCAATGCTGGTGTCAACTGGTGAAGAGCCCTGCTGTTACTTACCTTTTCCATCCTAAATGCTGGCTTTTCAAATTTTAAAAGAATATTTACCAATAAAAACCATTACAGGAGGGTGGCTCCTGAGTGTCAGCATTCCTGTGCAGGAGGAGTGAGTGGGCCTGATGGCAGCATCGGTGTTTTTGGTCTTGAAAATAAAAATGACACAAACGCTTTTGTACACAAATGATTTTTTTAAATAAACACATTTTAAAATATGTTGATTTTCACTGGAAATGCTTAACAATAAATGCATGTTTCCCTGAAAGGAGTTTTCATTTTATTTCTGATAATTCCAGTTGTTCTGAGATTACAGGGTATGCTACCTCCGTGCCAGTTTTCAATGAAAGGGATGCTCATTGTCATGATGCACATTAAACTGTTTTGAAGAAGGCCATTGTGTAAATATAAGCTGTGTACTGAAAGTGTGTGTTATTTCAACTGGGACTGTCTCATGATAGCTTCAGAAATAATTGTACATACACAGGGGCTTGGGTCTGCTTTCAAAGGAAAAAAGTTTTCTGTGGGTTTCCCAGCACCACTGCTGTTCATCTCATCCTTGTGCGTTTTAAAACCTGTACTTGATGTATGTTCCAGGTGATTCTGATGTGGGGAGGTGACAGCCTGCAGGGTAATAACACTGTAGAGGAATCCAGTAGAGATGGTGACCATGGAGTTGTTTGCCACCAGTGCATACTATGAATTTCTTCGCCATTTGTCAATGTTTTAAATGGAGTGAAGTGGTTTGAAAGATGGGCTCTGCCAGTGGAAGTGGGGAGCCAGGAGGTTGTGACCCTGGAGGTAATACTGGGTTTTGGATCTGTGTTCCAGCTGGTGTGTTTGTGCCTGGGCAGGTTTTGCAGATTTCCAAGCAGGCTCTGCTGGACGTGATAGTGCTGCACACTTCTACAGTGGTGTAAAGGGGACTTTTTGTTGTTTGTTTAGATTTGCTATGGTCAGGAGCTCTGTTGTATTGTGATACCTCATTCATTAAGAGGGGTGAGGGAGAGGAGGGACTCCCCAGCCCCTCTGCTGCAGGTGGGGGTTGCTTCTCTTTACCTGCCCATTAGTTTAGAAATTTCAAAAAAAGTAATCCTATTCTCTTTTTCTTGTAGTTAGCCACTGCTATGCTATGAGTTACCGAGAGCTGCTTTATACTGAAATACTTGCAAAGTTGTCCGACAGCCTTGTCATTTCTTCCAGCACCCCAAAACTGGGAGCAGTTCACAGCTGAAATGGACAAATGGTGCTCACTGCCTCCTCCTGTGCTTCATTTTCTGTTTGCGCAGCTGCAATGCTGATGTGCTCAGCTCTTGGGCAGGCAACACTGATACTGCCAATACAGGGGTTTTCATTGTTTTAAGGTCAGGTATGGGTCTGGAGTGGGAGCGCCTGTTTCTGCTATAATGTCAAATAAATTACGTTGCTTCACTTAGTGGCTGCGTTGTGTTGAAACAGATACAGTCTTGAAGTGTGTTTGTGACAGCCTGGTGTAAAATAAAGGGTGATGGGCTGGGATGTGGAGGGAAAAATGAGTCTGCTGCTGTGGGGAAGGTGAGTGAGGAGCTGTTTTGTGCAACAAAATGTTCCTGGCAGGTTAAGAACATGATGGGCAGTGAGGTGCTGAGGCTCCTGCTAGGCCTGCGGGAGAAGTTTGGGAGGTTCCCATTAGTGTTCCTGGATGATGGGAGCAGCCCTTGCTTGGCAGTTCCTATTTTAAATGTTGCCCCCTGGCTGGGTACAGAGTCAGGTATGAGGGGGCTGCCTTGAAGCAGGAACACGTTGCTGATGCAGCCCAGAAGCAGATGAGCCGATACAGTCCAAGATGGGTTTTGGTTCAAAAGGCAAACCTCAACCTGGCTGCTCCCATTTCATGCTGCAATTGGGGGCAGCCAGGCACATAAACATTTTTAATCAAAGAAAAAGCACTGGAAATCCTGTCATTAGCACAGATCTGAACCTCCTTGAAGGCGAGGCTGAAGAACCACCACCAGACACAGGGTCCCCCATGTTCCTCAAAGTGGTGGCTGCTATGTTTTCACAGTGCTGTGAGAAGCCGTGGTGGACAGGAGGTGGTTTATTTGTGTAGAAAGTGGGTTAGAGGAGCCAAAGTGGTCAGTTCACATGGAGTGAAAACCCTTCATGTTTTACCAAAAGGGCACCAAGTCAGACAACACGGAGGGGGGGAGGACCCAAAAACCCAAAACTGGAGGCAGCTGCTGTCCCTCATGTGACTTGTGGGCTCAGGGGGTGCTGCGGATGGTGATGTCTCTGCACAAAAAAGTAACTAAACAGAAAGGCCGCAGCCTGTAGCTGTGAAAGGACAAAGCCCTCTCAATAGCAAAAAGGTTAAAAAAAAAACAAAAAAAAACCCAAGAAAACCATCACACTCACACCTGCTTGGACACTGAGGAAGTTGCTGTCAGTCTGACTCATCATAAACTAAATATATTGCTTTAAATTTTTTTTTAAGTAGGTCAAAGCTCCCTCCATTATCCTACTTAGAAGGATTTCAGTAACAGCTGCCACATCAGTGCATGGGCTGGGCTGGTGCCTGAAGGCTGCAGGAGATTATACCAAAAAAACCTGTGTGTTATTCCCACAGGCTGTCATTACTGGATCCCAGTGCCACTGATACGGTCAACTTGGTGTTACAAACCCCTGTCATGGCAAAATAAAAACCAAGCCTGGACTGGCAGGAAGAGAACACGAGAAGGAAAAGCTCCTACTGCGAGGTGAAGCTCATAACACAACCTCGGGTATGAAAAACCAAGCTCAAGTAATGCTCGATAGAAGCTGCCAAACATCAGCAGTTCAGAGGACTTGGAGCCAAATGCTCCAATAAAGAAGTCGCCCACCCATGTATGGGGCTGTTCCTCCAGGCACAACTTCATGTGAGGTCACTGAGAAGAGCCTGGCTCCATCTGCTTACGCTCGCCCCTTTAGGCATTTGTATACATTGATATGATCTTACCAGGAAGACAGCTCTGAAACTCTGAAATCCAGAGAGATGACCATGTCTACCTCATGGGCAACACAAGACAACTGTAAATGCCACCATGTTACTGTATGAACAGTCTGTGAGAGTTTGGTATTTCATAGACATGTGGAAACCAGAAAGGATTAAAAATACACATTAATTTCAGGGGTGAAGGGGCAATGCTGGATCTCCTGTGATAGCTTGTAATAGTCCAGATGATCAGAAAAATATCCCTAAAGTATTTGGAGATTTGGCTATTAAAGTGCTCTGGAGACAGCACTTAAACCTCCTGAGAGGTGACCGATGGCTCGGTTCTTGGCCCACTTGCATTACGCTCACCCCATTTCTGGTTTGGGGGCAGAACTGAGAGGGATGATGCAGAGGCACCTGAATACAGAGCAAAGCCAATGGTATTTTGAGTTTTCACTTGTACCACAGGGCAAAATACTCTCAGTGTTGCAGCTCTGCTTGGGGTATGGTGCCAGGCTACAGCTGTTGCAACCATGCGATGCCAAGGTAAGCAATCAGATTACTGCCTGTGAAGTTTCTAGAGCACGTGGTGATAACCCACCGGCTCCACGGCAGTAATCACTCACCATCTCTTGCTTCAGAAGCTTTGGTGCACCAGGGTCACCATAAATCAACCTCTGCTTCCTGGGCAATGAGAGAGGAATATAAGGCCTGAACTCCAGGAGCAAAACATGTATTTCTTGTTCTGGAGCACGCCCACCATGGGGCGTCATGAGCACACATCTGAGCTCTTGTGGCTGCTGAAATAACAAATCTGGTTGTGGGAGGACGCTCAGTGTATGCAATTATTTGGCCGTGTTTCTTGCTGCTGGGAGTGTACCACTGCCAACGCAGTGCCACTGAGTTACAAATCGGTCATGACTTCCAAAGTTTGCCAGAACGTTGCTGGGCAGGACCAGAGAAGATGCTCTGCTGTGGGTCAGAGAGGTCTTCCCACCAGGTCAGCAGGACTTCTCCCAGGGCCGCGGTATGTATCATCGCTGCACATTGCCTGTTGTGGGCAGCAATTCCAGTAACTCCTCCTGTGCCATTTGTGTCAAGCACCTGTGAGGCGACACCAAGGCTTTGAGGAACGCGCTCGCGTTGTCTTTGGGGAAGTGTGACGTGCTACTCCTAGAGTAGCATGGCTGCTGTTTTGGCAATTTTGCATCTGATGGGGAGGTTGTCTGAACCAACCTCTTGCTGTGGTTCCACTTGTTTCTTTATAAGCAGGTGCAAATGCCCCAAACTTGCTTATTTCCTTTTGTACTGCAGAAAAGAAAGGCTGGGAGCTTGCCCATGAGTGAGAGATGTTCCTGCTCTGAATTCTAAGTTCTGGCGGGTCAAATTTGTGGAAGCAGTCATCCTGTGGGCCACCGTGGTGAGCTGGTGCTCAGGAATTTCTGTGAAGCTGTGGGACTAGCCACCTTCAGTCAGAAGCAGATCACAGCATGGGGCTGAAGGGAGAAATGGGGTTGTTCACTCCCTTTGGTCTTTCATGTGGTAAAACTGCAGGAAGAAGTTGTTGTGTCTCCTCTGTCCTGACCCAGGCTGTGCAGCAAGGAAGGGAGGGGCTGTCAGCCACCGCCACTGCTTCTGTACCAGGACTTCCAGTTGTGCACCTGAGGAAGTCTGGTCTGGGATTCTGGAAGGCAGCAACCATGGGAAATCAATCCAGGGAACGTCAGGCTTAGAAACTCCACAAGGAATGGAAGCTGCTGCTGGTCTTTGAAGTTCAGGAGTATTTTATCTCAGGATTTGATCTTCCCTCTGACTGCATACCTGGGGTATTCATCGGCAGGGTGATTCCCTCCCCATCAGAAATGTAAGCAGGAGAAGGCTTCAAGGGACATACAAGTGCTGCTGTACAGATGGATGTTGCTAATTGCTCTTTAACACCTTGCTATTCCCCTTGCAAACCTCTGGGACTAGCGCTTGGTTCTCAGCTCTGCACACCTGCAGCCTGGCTGGCAAGGAGACCTCATAGTCCAGCTCCATCAGCTTGGGCTCCTTCCCTAAGCACTGATCTGGGACTTGATTTCCATGCACAAACCAACCTATCACTGCTGATAAATACAGTAACGGAGCACATATGCAAGCGAACTGGGATCCACAGGGATGATTTCTTAAAGAAGCAAATTTCCTCTGTATTGCAAATGTTTGGTGATCCCAAATCTTTTCGGCTCTTTAGAGGAGACAGTTCAGCTGTGACAGCCCCATCAGTTACCTTGAAACTCAAGAGCCATTCTGATGCTGAAGCCTGGTCCAATAGCACATGCTAAGTATCTGATGGCTGGAAGTGCATTTTGGACAAGGATTTGTTATTATCAGTTGTAAAACTTACAGGGTTGTCAGCATGCGCAAGGAAAGATTTGTAACGTGTATTATTTTTCCTGTTTAAGATTGCTCTAGAAAACATTGTTATTTTGCCTAAAACAACTATTCAGACTTAATTTTGTTGAACGGTAGTGGTTTAATTTAGTATGTTACAAAGTTCTTAGAGCAGCTTTCTTGTCTCGCTGTTAGGAAAGAAATGCAGTCCAGGCACCAGAGGACACGAAAAGAGAAGTAAATGTGTGTCTGCTAGAAAACAAAGCCACGCTCGTATGAAGATGGGAACTTAAAGATGATGAGAACTTGTGCCCTCAGGACTCTGGTGAGGGAGTAGTGGGGCGCGCAGAGAAATCTGTACAGAACCTTGTCCAGGGCAAGTTCTGAAGAGTAACCAGCGAGCCACCACTAGACCTTTCCTGCAGTCTGTACGCTGCATTTCTGCTCAGCAGAATTTGGTGCATGAATGCCCCGATTTTCTTGGTCTATACTGATAATCAAGATAGGGAGGTAGCTCAAATGCCTCAAATGCCATAAAGAAAGCAGAAGAAAGAAACTCTGCGTAACCGTTTGTAGAGACACAACTGAAAATCTGCTCTGAGCATGGCACTAAACCTTCAGAAATCCCTTCTAACCCAAATTGTTCTATGATGATTCCCTGAGTAATTTAACATTTGAACTGATTAAAAACTGGCCAAAAAAGGAGAAAAAATAAAACAAAAAAACCCCCCAACAATTACCCACTTCACAAAAATCAAAGCTTTTGGAAACAGTTCTGAGTGTTTGCAAGATTTGTCAAGTCCAGATTTCAAACCATTGTTAGAGGCACACCAGTAGGTACCTGAGCTCATTTCTAAGAGAGTTTCTTTTTTAGGTAGCACCCGAAAACTTCTAACAAAACCAATTTGATTTAAACCAAAATACCAGAACTTTTGCATGAGGGGAGAAGCATTTGACAAGAGCACTAAAAGGAAACTGCATTATGATCAGTTAATCCACCTTGAGAAATTATTTCAGTTTTAGAAACAAAAATGGGTGTGTAATGAAATGCTTTCAAAATCTCCCAGTCTCCCTCTGTCAAATGCATTTCAAACCCTTCAGGTCAAAGCACTGCCACTGGGTTAGAGAAAAAGCTGCATACAAAGCTTTGTGAAGAGTCTGGTTTTCTCTCTTTCCTCTCAGAGGAAAACCAACTGTAACACCAGTTAAACACTCAATGAGAGAGACTTGGTCAGTGTTTAAGAGCACACAACCACGTCCTATCCATTTTAGGAGAGCAAATAATCCTAATGTCACCAGCATCCAGCTTTTCCACAAGGAATCAAGGCATTTCCAAACCATTTGCAGCAGAGATGTGCAGAGCTGAAGCACCAGGAGACCCATGAACTTTCCACTGTCACTGCAGGCCAAGCCTCCTCTGCCCATACAACTTTACCAGACAAAGCCCTGTAACTGCACCTAAACCCCAACCCTCTTTCAAGCTACAGACCCATCTGCATTACAACCTCTTTGCTCAGCACCGTATTTCTATGAACATCCAAGACCACGCACAAACATAGCAAGTAGTTTTCTGTGAAAGAAAAGAATAATAATTAAAAAAAGGACTGCCATTTGACACCTAGAAGCGTTTATTTTATGCAACAAACTTAAATATGATCATGTGTACATAAAAGTGTACACTGTATCTATGCTGAACAATGCCAGGAAACATAATATTGATGCAACAATCTTCTAAAATAAACATTAAAAAATGAGCCTGGACAGGAAGACAAAATGCAAAACAGACTTACTTCCAATCAGCACAATGCTTAAAATTGAGAGCAATCCTAAACATTTCCAACTTTCCTTACAAAGCTGCCAAAGTCCAACTATTTTTAAAAATTGACTTTTTTTTTTCTTTACATCAATAATAAAAATCTGGTGACAAACATTATAAAATCAAATGCTGGACTGTCTTTACTCCTTTAAAATTTAGAATATTCCAACAGAACCGCAGGAGTAAAAACACTTAAAAGTGATATATGTTTTTATAAAACAAACATCAATATGTACATTTATTGCAAATTATATTAAACTAAAATGGAGGGAAAATTAAAAAATGAAATGTCTACTTGCAAATTAATAATAATTTTAAGTGATTACTTTCCCACTCTGATAAAAATCAGAAAGCAACATTTATAAAATTGCCACCACATGACTTTTCATAGCAGGGAACTGAAATCTGTACATCTTATTTTTGCAGAAAAGTAGGCAGGCAGAAAGAATTATACATAAAACAGTCTCCAAAAGTAAAGCAAAAAACTTTTTTGTGAAATTTTTTCCTTCTAGTCTTGTTTATTAAAATCCATTCAGTAGACTTCTACTTTTGCTGTGAAACATGGGAATACCTGGCTCTAGGATCATGAATTTTCAATGTCAGTGTAAGGACCTCCTCTGACTTTCTTTAAAAAAAATGCAGCATGAAAATTAAAGGTGTAAATACACTTTTTAACTCCAGAATGCAGGAACTGGAACCAAGTGTTAAGCAATTTGCTTAATTATTGACTTTTCATAAAAAAGTCTCTGGGGAAATAAGTACAGATGCTTTTAGCCTCTTTCTCAAGAGTTTCTGCTTTACATTTCCATTGAGAAGGATTAAATTCACGTGAAAGGGAAGCATAATTTTCCTTCTGGTTTCAGAGCTGAAAGCTGTGTTTTTTGAAGTAATTTCAGTTCCTATACAGGAAATTTCTGAATCCTAGTTTTTGCAGAAGCTTGGAGCATGCCTTTATTTGGCCTTCATTTCCTCCCTTTGCGAGCAAGTTTTCTTTTTACCTTTTTTGGGAGGAGAAAAGGAAAAAAAAAGTTAGTTGTAAGGACATGGACACTACTATTGATTCTGAATCAGAATCCTACCTATATTATTTACATTTTAGCTTTTGCACTCTTTACTTATACCTTGAGTCTTCAACTCTGCCTTGCATCTTCTCAAGGATTGAGAAGATTTAATTGCATATAACTGAATTTCCTTATTGTATAGCACAACTTCCTGATGAACTTGGAAATACACAAATGGAATAACAACTTCATAACCAAATAACATTTTCTCAGCATAAACAGAAATACATTTATTCATGGCTTTCACTGGAATCGAAGAATGAGAAGGCAACTCATTCTAATTAACTGTATTTCATTAACTCAGTTTACCAAAATAGCCTGTTTTACTTAAGAACAAGCACTACTTCAAGTATTTTTCATATATTTACAGTAACTTGTACATGTCTACTTAAAAGCAAAAAACCCCACAACCTATCAGACACAACTCTTTTTACATACATTTTTCTAGAAGACAGACAAATTTCTTTGATTCCTTACTGTATAAACTACAATAAAACACAGAATTGTCCTATAGAAGATGCCTGCTACACCTTAAGGAAGCCTCCCTCTGCTATCTCTGTATCCTCAGTATCTTCCTGGCTGCTCCCACAGGCCTTAAAAAGATCCATTGCATTTTGGGAACTTTCTGGACTGGAGTCTATCTCCAACAGTGAATCTCCATCACTTCCAAGCACCTGGCTTCTGAAAAACGTTAACAATGTTTTGGTATTTTTTCCAAGAAACATTGAGGTACGACATATTTTACAGAGGCTATCTGATACAGGTGGCTTATTAAAGGCTATGGATAGTGCAATTTGTTACGAAGACTGAAAGAAACTTTATGTATAAAACAAACATTGCACAGCAGTAGACAATTATTCCTCTCTTGAAAGACTAAGCAATTTATCAGTGCAGTGAGAGAGAAAAGGCCCACCCACCCATGTATTTTCTTATTTGTTTGTGTTTACCTTTGTAGATCAATTTGTCTCTGTGCTGCTGCTGGCTTTTTTGCTGTGTCTTGCTGTTTTGGTGCTTTGGCATTACCTGCCTCCAAACTTCCTGGACTTTCTTGGCTGACCGCTGCCCTTTTCCTTCCCCTAACAGGTGGTTTGTTTGTTTCCTCGTTTTTTGCAGTGGTACCCTGAGGTTCGGGTTTGACTGGACGCCCTCTCCTGGTTTTTGCTGCGAGTGATGGTCCTGTTTCATCTACACATTTTTCTTCTGGTTTTTGATGAATGTTCTCAGTTCCAGATGCTGTTGCTGTTCTTTTTTTGCCGCGTTCAGTGCTGTTTCCTTGTGCAGCCTGATCAGAATTCATCTCCTAGAAAATAAAAACCATCAATGTGATGACAAAAAAAAATTAAAAGAGATTCCCAAAAGCAAACTCAAATTGTTACCTCCCTCCAACAAACATGAGGTAATAAAACATTAAGTGTGCTTATAAAAACACACTGCATGTTCTTAGACCTAGTAAAAAGTTTTACTAAATGGGATTTCAGACATTAACCTTGCAAAAAGATTTTCTGCACTGTGTGCAACGTTAATATCTGCATACAATGTATATTTTAGTTGCTTGAAATCTTTAGTTGAGATTACAGGAAGATTAATAATCCCATCTCCTCCCATGGCTGTTCTTCTCGACAAGCTCCTTTTACTGCCTCTCTGCCAACTGACAGGAAAGAACCAAGGAGCAAGAGGCATGATTTTGGTACAGCAAATAATACTGACTTCATTATATGCAAATGTTGAGACCAACCTGCAGTAAAGGTGCAGATTACTAAAACCCTAAATACCAGTAAAAGGAGAAAAGCAAAGCTTGCAGAGAATGAAAGGGAATAAGAGCTTGTCACAAACAAACTTGCTGTCTTTGTTATTTCTTTGTCATGTCTGAAGAGCTATGGCCTATATGCATGTTTTCCTCGTTACACTCAGCAATGTAGTGGAAGGGGTTCAATGAAGCAGTGTCTGTAAATATGGAACAGAAAGGATGGTGGCAATGTAGGTCTCTACACAAAAAAGTGTTCATATGGAAACAAAGAGGAAGAAACCGGATGCTGGACCCTAATTTGAGCGTAGTGGGGGCAGAGGAAAAGGCACTGAGGAAGGACGGCTGGGCTGACTTTGCAATTCCAAACACATCAATTAAGGCCACCCAGTGCTGTAAGTGCTGTGTCTGAACCAAGGACTTTTTTTTGTTAAATATTCTACCATTATTTCTTAAATGTTTAAGTCAGGCAGACTCTGTGATCTTCATTGCTGTTCTAGCAGGTTCATAGCAGACACTTAAACTTCTATTTGCAAGATAGAAGATCAGATAACCACACTGAAAATTTCAACTGAAGTCAGGTTTCAAGAAACTATAAAGCATCTTAAGATTTATTTTATAAATGCTTTGCCTAACTATTCTAATTTTTCAGAAGAAGCCTATTTTGGGTGAAAAGAAGGAATAAAGGAACCATACATTGAGATTTGGGCAAGATTTATTTTCTTCTTCATTAGCTCATGAGTGTGAATATGATTCAGGCATGATCATCTCTCTCTAGTGGAAGTGGGGGGAAGCATTAAAAATCCTCAAAGCTTAAATATTTTAGTTGTGACACAACCCAAAAGTTAGGTATTTATTTCACACTAGAGGACCACTTGACATTTTCCTGGCAGTATCTTCAGTTAAAGCTACAAGTGTCAACCTTCACTCTGAATTACAGCCTCACAGTTACTTATACTGGAAAACAGAATAAAGGGTAGTAATCTTTAGAATTCTGGAAAAAAGAAGGAAGTCCCTTCCAATTTGTCTGTGCTATATTTTTGAGCATGAGCTCTATTATTCTGGATAAAATAAATAGTAGTTTTGAAAATAAGGGGTCTTCTATTGGGCTAAGAAAGTGATATAACTACATTAAATGAAAATGGACATTACCAGTTCCTCAGAGACCACCTGCAGTGATGTGTACTGAATAAACCCCCAAATACCAAGCTTATTATAGAGACAGAGTCCAAAAAATCTCCAGACGTACCTTGTTTTTCACAGGCTCTGTCTTTGCTGGTGTGACTGAAATAATCCTCACTGGATTTTCATCATTTTCACTGACCCCAGTTTCTGATATATCTGAAACTTGTTCCCTGGTAGCATAATTGAAGACAAAATAAAAACCAAAATAATGCAAAAAACGAAAAATGTTTGCAATTGATTAAAAATAAAATAAAATAAAAAAACGACGCAGACAAGGTAAATTAGTTTAAAAAAAAAAAAAAAGAAAAAGAAAAAAGTCAAATGTGCTGAGTCCACAATTCCATTTTCTTTCCCAGAACTGGGAAAGGTCTGAAAGGCACTGGCTGGTCACCGAGCCAAGTCCTGTCTCACAGGCACAATGCCAGACAATTATTTTTGCAAACTTAAGACCAATGCTCGAAACGAGGCCGTGTTCTTTTTCCAGATCGAAAAACCCAACACTGGCAAAGGTAGCGAAGAAAGAGAAAGACCAGCAATGCTCAAGCTTCAAGTTAATATACACAAACATACAACAGATTTAAAAACAAAATAGTTAAAAAATAATCAAGATTATGACAGCATACATCATGCACACTTACAGAACAAATTCTGAACTGAATTATACTTCCCTTTGGCCTGAGGAAATGCAGCAACTAGAGGTAACTTTCTCTACTTTTTAACCCTTTATCTTAGCCAGTTAATAAACTCCAAAACAAATTACACAATTTTAAAATTTGAAAGTGTAAACTCTTTCTCTCCAGATTGATGACAAATTTGAAAACTCTGGATCCACATAAAAGTTAACACTTACTAGAAGAAAGACTGAATATTACAATTATATATTGCATCTTTCCACCGAGAGCCTGGTCCTCTTCAGCAAGCTTTTAATTGTTCTTAAATAGGTCAGAATATTTTACCTATATCAAAATGTTCCTTGTTACCAATCAGGATTAATCCGAATTCATACATCAAAAACGTGAGAGTTGCAAAATCTGTTTAGTATTAATTATGGCTGGTCTCTTCAATTAATATATTTTTCTGATGTAAAAAAATATTATGAATATTAACCACCAAAATTTCAGACAGCACGGTGTCTCTTCTGTTGTGTTCTATGCAATTACAGGTAGGCCACACCTAAACACTGTACTGAATTTTTGTCTACTAAAACCAACCAACCAAAACAACAACAAAAAACAGAAAGCAAAGATGGAGATTTTAAACACATAGGCACACACACCAGATCATCTCCTGTTCCAAATCATGCAAGCACACATGAAGTAAAAACAGTTGGTGCAATGAATTCCAAACTCCTGTACCTTGATCTGTTTCCTGCAGAAGAGCTCAGCTCAGAGTTTACACTGATGCTGCTTCCAGTCTCCGATCCTGTAGTTCTAATATACGGTCTCCTTCCAGTTGCAGATAATGGTTTGTTTACTGTACCTAATACACCAGTTGGTTTTGGCTTAAAGAAAAAGTTTAATCTTAAAAACGGGAACTTCAGATACATATTTAAGTTTAAAAAATATTTTCTTGAGTATTTTAAACTATGTCCTCTGGATTAACAGTCTCAAACACAATGTCACCAGTTTATAGCTACAGACCTCATCTTCACTTAAAAAACCCATCTATCTATTCTGGGGCTCTCCAATCAAGTGCTGGCATTTCAGATCTTGCTATGGCTGGTGTCTGTTGACTGATTTGGTCAGGCTGGGTAGGCAGCAGCAAGTTTTTTATTCTCCCTCTGGAGAAAAGTCAAGGAAGTTTTCATAACTGGCATGTCACATTCTTCATGTAATTTTACATTTCCTCAGAAACAAGTTAATTCATTAAGACACTGTCACAAGAAAAATTAATTCCCATGTGTTGATGTTATGAGGGAGCAGTCAGGAGAGAGATACCACAGATGCCGGAAAACATTTGGCCAGTAAAAAAACCCAACAATCTCTGTAGAAAAGGCCTGTTACTGAGCACGTGTTCAGTAGCTGCATCATCCTAGTGCTAATACTGCACAACATTTACTTCAGTATATTATTCTTATAATGTTTTATTTGCTGAGCGGTCTGTAAAATGAAGGAGGCATTTGGTGCAACTAACAGAAGAGAGGAAATGTTGAAGAGACAAAACTGCTTCTGCACAACCAGCAGGTTGCAAATTTCAGGTGTCTATTGCCACAAGAGACTGCGAAGGCAGAGCATCAGGAGGACCAAAACCAGAACAGGCCAATTTGCAAACAGGTCCACAAGCAGACAACAAAAGCAACAGGCACAGATGCAGACTCCAGCATCCCATTCTAAAAAAATTATGAATGCTGGGGGCCTGTGAGGGGAACACACTGCCAAAAGTGGCTAGACTTGCACGCTCTCCCTAATCACATTGGTTTGGTCCCTCTGGAAAAACAGTATCAGGCCAGAAAGGACTGCTGGTCTGAGCCAGTGGGACAGCCTTATACATCTGTGCTTTCCAAAATGGAAGTAGACAGAAAAAGAAGCATTTGTGCATTCTACTGTAGCATGGAATAAATGTCCGTTTTCCTACACCACTGAAAATTACCTAAATAATACTAGCTTGAGACTGGCCATTCCCCCCTCCCTCCTCTATTTTAACACAATGCAAGAGAAAAGGCTGCCTCAAATAAGCAAGTTGTTTTATTAAAGATGTAGCTTTTCTCTGAGTTGTTGAATGCCTTATCAAAAGGGAAACATAGTAAGTTTATGAAACCAACTCAACTTGCTTCAAAGTTACAAATGCTCAATTAATTATATTTGAATGTTGCTAGAGGCAAAACAATTACAGCAGTAGACAGATACACTCTTCTGAGGACACTCAAAGCACTGCTCTGGTACCGCTGTGGCTAAAGAAGGTGGTCTTCTGTCTGCCTCCTCCCTCCCTAACACAATAAGCCAGCTCACCGAGTAGCATCCAGGCTTGTGGCACAGTGCACAGGAAGCAAGGAGAGGCAGGGCTCTGCCAGCTGAGCAAACCTCACCCCTGTGAACTGCTCTGATAGCAGAAACTTTTTGTACAAGTGAAAAATCAGCGTGAGAAGAAGCAATTTTAAATTATTCTCATATTTATATGGCTATTTACAAAAGGATCATTTGTCTCTACCCTTACAATGAACAACTACCACAAAATTCTGCTCTGACTGTAGAAACCTACTCAGTACCAGTCCATGGAACACAGAACATGAAAATTAAGAAATGCACATGAAACCTATGTTAAAAACATGGTTTTATACTGTTCTCAGGATTTTTGTATTTTATGGATTCACCCAGCATTCTTTCACTAAGCTCAAGGAAAAAGAATGCTAATTTTCTGAGCTAGACTAAAAAGCATTCCATCATCATTTAACTAGAACCTAGGAAAGACAGTTTCAGAATCCCAGGAAAGGACAACTGATGGGAAAAAGGTAAGAAAACAGGTTCTGGATTTTATGGGGTTTTTTTGTTCCCCCCCTTTCCCCACCTTCTCATCCCCTTGGTATTTTCTCTCCCCTGTGAAAGTATTAACCAAATTACAACTAAAATAAGAAGAGATGTTCAAAAAAGGTGCAGATGTTTGCAGACAAATGTAACGGCATTAACAGCTATATTAAAAATATTAAGATTGAAAGACCTCTAATGCTAGTGGTGCAACAATTAAGTATCTGCATCATAACTTTATGCCATGCTTACCTGAATAAAGAAAAAAACCCCGGAGTTATGTGAAAAACTTTAGTTAATCAAGAACCTAAGCCTCAATGAGCAGGTAACAACCCTGGTGTTGGGTACTTACCAGGTAGTATGTTAAAGTTGTTAACTAAACCATCAAATAAAAGAATCACAAATTATTGTATGCAAATTCTTAATACAATTTTTATACTACAGCACTCAAGGACATAAAAAAAATAAAAATCAAGTAATATTCAAAGAACTGTAACTTATCGAAATACAGTACCTTTCCTGTCAAAAGAAGAACCCTTGTCTCTTCTGAAATGTAATTCCTGTCATTGCAGAAATCCTGTATAAAAAAAAAAAATCAGTTTGTGTTTGATCTCTCAATCTTGCTGTTGTTTTTTTTTTAATATACACAACTGAGTTCTCAAATTAGGTGCTACTATCAAGTGTTACAGGTATTTCATACCATGCAACCTGCTGACAAATGAAACTATCTAACCAAGACAGGTCAAGCCAGCATTTTGAAGATTTGCAGTGAACATTACTAAATGACAGTATGCCATACTGAAGTTTAGATTAACATGTTTTCTTCTTGAATGACACAACCTTAATTAATTACCTTCCCTAATTTTTCACTTGCATCTTTTTAGTGGGAAGTCCAAAGAGAGGAAAAGGGGTGCCGTTTTCTCTAAACAAATTGGAAGCTGCTACTTCTTACTACCTTTGCCACTCTGAATACAGTTCACACAGACCAAATCACTAAATCTGAATGCAGGTAGCTATCACAGACACCACTGCCTGTCACCATGGCATCTGCATTTCACAGTTCAATAAGCAAAGTAAATTTTGCTTTAACTGACTTTGGAAAGGCTGTTAATTAACAGTCTAAGACACCAAAAAATGGAAATGTATTTTTCAGTACAATCAAAACATCAGGTCTGGTCCAGAAAATTATTATTATTATATTACGCTATGGAGATATTTCTCACTCATTCTTCATGTTATTTCCCCTTATGACTTTGAAAATTAAATTTAAAAATTTACCTTTTCAGGCTGTGTAAAGAATTTGGTTGGCAATACGGGGTCCTTCGGTGAATCTGCATTGCACAAAGCACTTTTGCTGTTGATTACACACAGTGCTACATCACATACTGTATAAAGTTTCTGAAGAAAAAAAGGAAAGTATTATTTTGGAATTACTCTTTTTAGACTGTACAGAGAATGCAGTTCTTTAAAAATTTAATCTATATGTTACAAAATATGTCCTCAGTGGTGATTATTTTAATTACATCATTACTCACACTGTTGGCTATTCAAACACATACAGAAGTCCCCATTTTTCATATGATGTTATTTAATAAAAGCTAGTAATACTTCACATGCCTACGCTCTTGCTCAATCAAATAACCCATAAATGGCATCTCATCTCTGCTAGAAACTAATACATCAAACAGCAGCCATATAATACAGTGTTTCTCTCAACAGCAGAAGTTAACTTATGTCAGTAAAGTGGGCAGTAGGAGTTAATATAAGACAGACAGGCAGTAACTAAATATTTAACAGATTTTGTTTTATTAACTTCATTAGGTATTGTGTGCTGGGTAAGGTCAGGAAGTTTCTGAAAGAATGAGATTGGTAACATACAGACAATGCTCGCAATTAACACTCTCTCTAAAAGACCAGAAAAACGTCTGTGCTAGTGCTTCCAGATTTCCTGCAAATCCTGTTCATCAACTGCTTGCGAAACTCTCAGCACATCATCCAGCACTTATCTGAATTGCATTTCTTACTTCATTGGCCTTTGGCTCATCAGGAGACTGAGCATCTCGGGTAAGCTTGATGTTTTCTGCCATCTTTTTCATGAAGGCATGGCTATTGTTCTCATTCTTTGTCATCAGAACTTCAAGCATGAACCACAGGCACCTAAAAAGCCAGAAAACCACAAGCAATTACATTCCAGCTTTTATACTGCAGCTCCCACATATAACAATGTCTTTAAAAATTTCTGTCAGCTGTACTAACTTTTTCTTAAGAAACCACAATCTGAAGATATCATAAAAAAAGGCATCATGCAAAGGTGTAAATGGAGCCTAGACCTTTAACATTAGTGTGCTTTGCTATTATATCTGTAAACACTGCCCAACCAATCAACCTTTTTTTTCTCTTCCAAATATGAATAGAAGCAAGAATTCAGGTGCTACCATCATCTGAATGAAATTCTGTAATCACTACCTCGGGCTATGTCTGTGTTCCTATCGACAATGTACCACGACCACGCTCAAACAGGCTTCAGCAAATCACACTGCTGCCAGAAAGTTACCCACACTATGTGGCTTATTTAATACTAGAACTCGCACAGGAGAGGAGATCCAGAACTGAGGAGATCAGATTCTTGCTACTGCTCCATATAGAAAGAAAATAAATGCTTACAGATAGACATAATGGAATTAGCTTTCCAAATTCTCTTTCTTTAAATCTAGTTTGTTTATAGGGGCAACCCATTATATTTTGACTAAAAGTTTAACAAAATTTTCAACTATGATATAAAGCACAACTGGTCTGTCCATGCTATTATTTGCTCTCAAGCTTCCGAGCTGCACGTGGCTAGAAAGTCAGTAACAGTCATAATATTGTAAAATAATACTTAGTTGGGAAAGACATATGGGTGGGTCTGAGAAATGCAAACTTGCCAGTAGCTAATTTAATTCTGAAACTCTGGAAGACAGATTACCTTGTAGAAAGTGGCTAATAAAAAACAACAAAAACAGGATGACTGAACATTAAAATTCCTTCTCCCCAAAAGTCGGAATCTTCTTAACTCACACAATTAAAAACTGTTATGCAAGTGATGAAGGAACATTTCTCTCAACAACTCAAAGTAAAAGAGTCGTGCTCCATCAAAACACTCAAATAGTTATCTGGTGTTCAAATAAAATGTCTATATTCTGATTTGCATCCAAGAGCTACAAAAGTTATAAGTAAATAAATGTGTTAAATACCTTCACATCCATCTATTCATTATTCTCAAGAACTTAAATGGGATGAGTACAGGACTGATAACCTACCACCCTGACTCACCTTCTCCAAAGCCCTGTGTCATCCAAAGATTACTACTGAGGACAAGTTTTACTCTGGTTATTCCAGGTAACACAGGTCAACTTCAATAGCTTGATTTCCTCACTAAGTCTATAAATTAAATAAATCATTACCAATCCTAAACAAGACCCTTCCAGAAAAACAGTGGGATTTCATGTAGAAAAATATAAACCTAGAAGTCACATAAAGTAAGTGCATTCTCTGTACCCATTTCAGTATTTTTGGAATATGAATTCAGAAGAAAAAGACACTGTCAAGATAAAAAAAAAAACCTCAAACCCAAATATACTTCTGTAGGACAAGCTTAAAAAACTTCCTAAGAATAAATATCACAGATTAAGGTTAAGGATCCTGCTACTTAGGCCACATAAAACCAAGACAAACTAGGGAGACAACTACAACACACTGTCAGTCTGCTTTTACAAGTTTGCAAGCATCTATGTTAAGACTTTAAAGCGAACACTACGACTCTCAGAACTCTTAAAAGAAACATTGTATTGCATTATATGAGAAAAATGTTTTGCATTTATCTTGGTAGACTCTTCAAAGAAGTATTCCTGCCAAAATTCCTGTACAGAGTATTTCTTTCTTTGGAGCAGTCCTTTCCGGCTAGTTCAGCTAGCCTGTGACAAACAAGAGGGAGGAAATTTGACAACAAAGGAGAGCTACACAAGTGGTGTTCAAAAAAGCTCTGTGCACTAGAAACCACTTCCCAGAGAAAGTATTAACTGCAAATAACAACTTATTCCATGCATTTTGGATAAAGTACACGCTGGAGAGTGCTTTCAGGTGTTGCCAGGAACAGGGAGTCCTGGGACAAAATGTAGATGATCTTGACGATTAGATAAGAAATCTTCACTGGCTCCAGGCTCTGACAGGTGTGAGTCAAGTAACTCAGAAAGCAGAAAAAATTAAGTTTTTCATTTAAAGAAAGAATCAGACTTTTCTTCACTCTCACAGATGAAGGTGCAAAAAGAACTGACATGAACTTGACTATTTATGCCAAGAATGAACCGCTTTTCTGATTGTGTGTATTGTAGTGTGGTTATAAATGACTTTGTAACAACAAAACACCAGTTCACAGTTCCACCAAAAATAAATACAGGAAGAAAACAACAAACAAAACCAAACAAAACCAAAACACTAAAGCTAAGGGGGGATGCTACAACAATTTTTTAAAAGTGTTAAAATTTAACTATTTTAAAAAATTCATTACAAGACACAAAGGAATACAAAAATTATACTTAAGGTATTTAAGACTATTAAGGCATACAAGAAGTTTTCAAACTGGAAACAGTACAGAACAAGCTTCTGTATGACAGGCTTGTGTGCAATGATTTGTGCTGGACACATTAACAAGCACTTTGTCTGCACTGTGGATGTGTAGCACAAATGATAAATCAAGTTTTGCATGTATTCCAGTAGGTGTGCATAGAAGAATAAAGAAAAAAAAGCTTCCATTGAAGTAGGACTCTGACCCAGCATCAGTGGCATTACATTTTCAACTCCTGGAGAAGCTCTGCATTGTATAAGGTCCGAAGTATTTGAACTGGCATTACTTGGCATCTCTTAAGTGTATTGGGAAATTCTACAAATATTCCTAGGCACCCATACAAGAATCCAAAATAATTTACTTTAAAAGAAGCCTAGACAAGTCACTAATTTGATAGACCACAGTGTGACCTATAGGCTATCATTTGGGCTTTCAGAATACACTGCTAAGCAGTTGTTGATGCCTTCTTCCTCTGGTTAAAGGGTTACATATCTCCAAGATTACTGTTCTGCAAAATACTGTTGATAAAACAAAGAGTTCCTCTTCCTAATCAGTTTTTTCCCAAGCACAGAAAAATTCTCGGCACAACACTTCTAGAATCATTTGACACTTACTCTTTGACATCACGAAGCTGATCAACATCCTGAGGTTTTGTGAAATCTGGATCATGTGCCAGTAAGTGAATCATATATGGTACCACATATTCAGGCAGCAAGGATAACAACTTTTCTACAGTAACAAAAAATCATAAATAACCTCTTTATTACAGACACACATGTATCACAAGAAACACTTTTTCAAAGTATTACTTTTTCAAATACAGAAAGTAAAATTTAGACTTGCATTTTCTTCTTACAGATTTTACTTCTCACATATCATTAAAAATAAACAAACAAGTTTCACTACCACAAAACTACTTGGTCTTACTTCAGGAAGAGGGTCATAAAGCCTAAGATATCAGAAAACAAAATCTTATTTTTTGAGAAAAACAACTACCACAATAACAGCACTGTATTTAACACGGATAATTCTCAGCAATGTACAGAGAGGTATTTTATGGTTTATGCTAAAGCTAAACTAAGTAAATTTAGATTTGAATGTGTCTAGTATAAAGATGAGGAAACAAATTAAAGTTACCAAGTGTTTCTTTACAAAAGCAATTTGCTTAAGTTTTAATGATTACTCCTTCCAGTTTATTACTTGACTATTGTATTCTTAACTATTTTACTGAAATACTAACCGTTAGCCATAGGATTCTGCTTAATATATTCTCTTCGTATACTGATGTTTTTGAGCAAGCACTGTCTGGCATGCGCTCTTCTCTCTTTCACAGGGTCTTTGGCACACAAAGCAAAGATTGCCATATATTCCAAAGGGAGCAGTAATTTCACAAGTGCCTTATGCAGTTTCTGGGCAAATATCTGCCTCACTTGGTAGCACTCGTCCTATAGCAACATAAAGCATAAGAGTGCAACCATAAGAATCTTAGTCTTAAAAGAACAAAAGCAAAACAAAAAAAGGAATTGAAAGTAGAATTATGAGGAGACATTTAAAAAATATCAACAGGTACAGCACAATAAATATTTGAACTTTCAAGAATTCTTTTGAAAGCTGCAGTGAGGAACAGAAAATACTCAATGTAGCAGCAATGACAGCTCAGATGTAAGGACTCCAAACTCAATTAATTAAGAGTAACATCAATTCAAATGCAGTTACTTACATTAATGACAAGTGCACAGAGCTGGAACTGTTCTGGGGTAATTATTTCATGGTAACAGGGTTCCTGTGCAAGCTTCATTATAGCACTACCAGCAGCTAACCGCAGTCGAGACATATCCGATTTACTATACAAACACAGGAGAGAAAAAAAAAACCAACTCACCACAATGACCCTTAAATCACTTTCATGTCACCATTTCTTCTTTTTACAAGATCAATGAGCAATTAAGATTTTTCTGTCAGATCAGATCACAGTTCTATAGCTTCAGATCAAGCTAAATTAACTCAGTCAAATTTGTGAAAATAAGGTGCTCTGCTTTCCCCACAAACATCTTAGTTCCAGTAGAACAGTGAAATGAGAAGAGTCAAGCTTCTTGTTTTCATATCACTGTTTAAAATGAAAGCAACACTTTTGCCACAGATTTTCTCATTCCCTCCTTCACCCTCAGAATCAATATAAGATGCGAAGTTACCTCACTGTTGGAATGAAGAAGCTCCACCCAAGATCATCCAACTCATAAGTGTGTTAAATCTCACCACTCAATTGTTTTCAAAAATACTCCTGCAGGTCTTTTACTCCCTAAATTGTCTTTTACTATCGAGATATCTACAGGGTTCCGAGTTAGATTAAAGCTCCAAAAGAATTAATATTATTTGAAATCCTACAACAAAACTGATGGAAGCCTGAAAGGAACAAAATCTGACCTGATTCGCTTCTGTTCTGTCAAGTCTCCTTCACTGACGAGCATTGCTGATAATAACCGGAGTGTGGAATTTGCAGATTTGGACTGGTTGTTTTTCATACCCAACAGCCAGCGCACCAAAAGTTTAATTGCTTGCACCTATCAAACACAAACAAGCAAACAAACAAACAATGAACTTACTTCCTGAAGTTGATAAGGCACTAAAACCTACTGCTGTAAAACTGAAATTTCCAGGCTCCTATTTATTAGAGCTGAAATATTTTTAAAGGAACAGAATGAAGCAATGAGTATTTACAGAGTGAAGAAGGAAGCAGCAGTCTTTGTGACATCAGGACATTTCAACTATGGTTCAGTGTCTTCTCACAAGTGCATCTAGAGGGTGCAGGGTACTTGCTACATAATTAAAAATAAGAGCAACTACATAAACATTTCTAGAAATGGCCATAATTAGATTCACAGTAAATAGCCTATAAAGATGAAAGAATAAAAGTCATCAAGGTCTTAATTTATTTCAAATACGTTTACAGTCTAGAAAACCAAATTACCTTTCTTATAAGGAAAACTAAAACTTTTGAATCTCAATTTTCTCAACATTCAGCATAATTAATGACAGTAAGTGAAGACACTAAAGTGCACAGTTTCTACCAGTTCTGTAACTGAGTGTATAATCCACAAAAACTCTAGAACACTGCATATTCTAAGGAGACCAATACAAAAGTATTAAAAGGGATTTATTCTAATAATCTCTGTCGCACAACTTGGAAAAAAAGTGATTTTTACTCTCAAACATACACATTACTGACAGCTGATCATTTACCTTTGCTAGTACTTCTGGTGAAACCTCTTCATCTGGAGACCACAATTTTCCATTTTTCTCACCTGTTGACTACAGACATTCATGTAAGTTTAAGAACTGGTTCAAGCCATACAGAAAATTTAGAGGCAAAAATGGAAAAAAAAGTAACGGACTAAGCTTTCTTTCACACAAAGATCTTTTATAATGCAGTATTACTGTGCTAGTCATTTACAGAATTCCTTTATTAACCCATTTAAAACAAAACAAAACAAAACAAAACCCCAAACAACTTCTATTCCCTTCTATTCTATTATCTCTATAAAGAAAATAACAGGCTAACAGAAGAGCAAGGAATTACCAAAAAAAGAAAATCTTACCCTGTCATTCATTAGGAGATCTTTCACAATGAAATTTGCAACAACAGATTTCATTGGAGAAGCAAACTGGTCTGGAGCCAACATGGAAATATGACCCAATGAGACTAATGGAGTTATAAGTTGTTCTGGCACATCAGCATTCAAACTTCTACTAAGAGGCTAAGGAAGGAAAAAAGAAAAAAAATTCAACTATAGATAAGTAAGCTAGCATGCCTAAAAAGAATTTATTTTACTGCTGGATGGCTGATGAGTTTAACAGTTTTTTTCCATAACTATTAATTAAGTTAGCAAATAAAAACGGAGAAAGAATGTTATTTCCTAATCAACAGAGTTACCAAAAATCTCACATGGGATAAGAGCAAAATTAAGTTTATATTCTCTTTCTATTTTAATGCTGAAACACATTCAAGCCTGGGAGCCATGGGAAAAAAATGTGACTCAATTCTGTTCAGCAGTTGTGGAAACCTGAACAATAACTGCAAACAGCAGAATATAATAGCAGGTAAAAAACCTTGGAAACCAACAGGGACATTTCTATCAAGTGATCTGTATTTCCCTTCCAGGTAACAGTCACCAGGGTAATTCTGTGCTGCTGCATCACCCAGCACCCTCACACCCTATTCTGGTATTAGCGAGGGAACATGCACTCTCACCAAAGTCCAAGCAGAGATAAAACTCTGTAAGATTAATTCAGAGCTTTTCACACTTCTGAATTATGCATAGGTTCAAAGACAGCCAAGATTAAGAACCTAACATATTTACAAGTGCAGATTAATAATGTTATTATTTAAGAGATTACAGTGAAAATAACCTCTCCTCTCTGTATAAGGTGACTTTTTGCTTTACAATTTGTCTAAGCAAGCAGTAAGTGAGCAGTAAGCTAACACCTGAACTTACAGTAGAGTAGTATGCACTAAGTTTCTCAGTGAGAAAGTGCTGCACGTGCAAGGACCTTAAAGCATAGTAATTTAATATCACCTGAAAGTAGAGGATGCTATCTCTCATTTAGTATCTGCTAAATATGTCCTCATGGGATTTAGTGTGGATCATTCCAGTGTATTTAGTTTATTTTCCCCTAACTTTTCCCATGTAGGCAAAAAGGAGTACCTTATCTATCAGACATCAGAATATTACAAAATCATGACTGTAAGAAACAAATATGAATAATTTGGTATTGTAAAATTAATGACTTATCTCAACTACCATGCAACTGTAGGCTTCCTGACCTCATAAACTCTTATCTGTTAATAAGCAGTATGAATTAAATTAATGGTAATTACTAGTATCAATTAAAAAGAACAGAAACTATGCTTAAAACAAAAAAAACCCCAAGACATACCTCAAAAATCTGTGCAAGTTGCACTTCTTTATTTGAAAATATGGCATGTATACAGTGAACTGCTTGTTTTGCCTGATGAGGAGTGCCTCTCTTCGCTTTCTGATGCAAAATCGGAATTAGTGTTCTGTGAATATTAAACAAAATACTTCAAAATGCAATTTGCAATCTACAAAAATAAAGTTCTTCACCTATACAAATCTATCCTCACAGTCTTATAAATCAAGCATTCCTCTGAAGTCTGTTCAAGAAAGATCATAATCATAAAGTGAATAGCAGAATGGAATTGTACCTGACTGTACACAATTAAGCAGAAAAATGCCCACAGGGAAAAATCAAACATGAAAGAAAATAATGATCAAAATAAGGCTGTTTAGGAAGCCACCTATAAGGTAGGGGGAATTTGACAGGTTCAATTAGGGTAAACTCCTGGGCTTGTTATCCAAGCTTGGAAGTGACAGAGCTGAAGAAAATTTATGACATAACCATTAAACAATAGTGTGCTTGCTTACATGCCTTTACTACTTTAACTTTGGTCTTTAATCGCAATGTGTACTCAAGTGAACAACTGCTTTGTTCTGAGCTTTTGAGTTGCTTTTGAGTTCCCTGAAACCCATCTGCTGAAGAGAGGCTGCTGAAGGCTTGAGGCTGAGGTTGCTCTGGCTGTTTGGTTCCACTCCCGAGAGCACGCTGGAAAGCAAGCCTGTCACTTGAGAGGTCATTGCCCGAGACACACTAACTTGTGAGGTTTACCATGCAGCTCACCCAGCAACTGACACAAGAAAACATAATTGCCTAGAAAGCATCTGACACAAACATCTGAAAAAAAAAGATAATCCTGCTTTCTTGAAAGGGTCAGTGAATTCTGTATTGTTACTGAGATATTCTACATAAAATCAGCTACAAGATGTGGAATAAAAACTTGGAGGTTTGAAAAAATGAAGACTCAATAATTTTCCTCAAAAACCACATACGCAAAACCCCAAAATGAACAAAAGACCCCTAGAAAATGGTTAACAGTATTCTGAAGTAGCAGAATGTCTCTTCTCAAACCTGCTAAGATTCCCCAAGTTGGATTAACAAAGAACCAAAATAGCAAAGAATCCAGTAAAACCTACAGTTAACTTGTTTATGGTAAAGATTTCTGAATCTATAGCATCTACTTGTCCTAAGACTTCTTTTCCTTTGTGTCAGTGTAAGCACTGACCTGGTTTTGACTTTCAGAATGTTAACCTGACTTGCCTGTGAACCATGCCAAAGGCTAGACCTCCATTTTGACAGTTACATTAAGTAATCTGAAACAGCCCAGACTATACTCCAGCAATACCCAGCTAAGATATGAAGCCAAAATAAATGCCAGCAATACCAGCTCCTTTGACAGAAGATGAAGTACCCCAGAAATTCAGTAGGTACCCCAGAAGTACCCCAGTAGGTACCCCAGAAGTACCCCAGAAATTGCCTTAGGTCCAGCAGGGAACTATGGACAATGGGGACTATACTAGGTACTCTACTGACAATAGGAATTGCTGGCCTTTTCCTTCTCTTCACCTCGATAAATGTCTTAAAAGGCATCTCATCTGTGAACTTGAAACATCTTTCTTTTGCTCAAAATCTGATTCAAATCCGTAAGAATCACTGTGGTTTCATCTTCAGTTCATTGAGAAATTAAGGTGTACATTGGTATGCATTTTAGTATGGCAATACCCGAGATGCTGTTTCAATGTAAGAGAAATTGAAACCTGTGCCTGTGGCTTAGTAACTAACTAATCCAGATTATAACAGGCTAATTCTAAGGTTTTAGTTGTTACCCACAAGGTTTTAAGTAGTCTGTGAACACCTAGTAGATTATGGAGCTTTAATCAACAGTTAAAGCATGAATTGCATAATGACGACTTATAAACTGCCAATTATTCTTTGTTAGAAATTCATGCTTGCTTTTGGATCTTGTTTCCCAGCTTGTTTCATAACAAACAGAGCTGTTAACCATCAGAGATTATATTTAAATTCCCTACAAAGATAGAAAAATTTTGTGAAGGACAGATATGGGTAGAAACAATGCCAAGGAATTACATCTTTGCCATATTTTTGCTGTTGCTTATTTTGTAAGCTGGGAAACATGCTACACACTGTTTTTAATGTGTCTTTTATAATAATATTTTTAAGAAGTACCTAATATCTTCAAAAAATATATTAAAAATGCAAAACTGCAGAATTTCAAAATAAACAGACAGAAAGGTAGTGAAGGAATACAAAATGATGGAAGCGAAGCTGTCCATATTTACAAGACTATAAAGTAATTTTAGGGGCAAAATACTGAATAAACTATCAAGAGGCTGAATTCCACGTATGAAAAGCAGCATGTAACAAAATGCACTCACGATCTTATCTGTGGCAGGTCTGTTTCTATTTTGTGACCCGTGTTTCTGAAAATCTGAATGGCTGCCTCAGCTACCTTATCATCTTCCATCCTGAGGCACTGCAGCAGAGACTCATAGGTCTCTGCAGAGTGGAACGAGGTAGGATGTGTGAAGGACAGAACCTGCAGATACACATTAAAACAAAAGTATATTTACTCATGGTAAATGAATCATCAGAAGAACAAAATTATGTCTGTTTACGAGCATTACCATCAACATAAAATAGCTATTGCATGCTCATACTAGATTATTACATTCAATAACTGCATTTTCGAGAAGGTGATACAGGCATTTTCAAATAAATTAATATATGCCTTGTTGCACAGATTAATTGCGTTCCAAATATGTTATAAGATACTACAGTATTTGAGTATGTAAACATATTTACTAAAATGAACACTTATTTAAAAGTATGGGTTTATATTCCAATCCACTTAAGAGCGCTTTTTTCAGCTTAATTTAACTGACCTGAATTATTAATTTCTACAGACTCTATAGTCCCTGAGCAGAAAAGAAATCAAGGAGGTTAGGATACCTACAAACAAAACAGGAGATTACTGTCCTTTTAATCTAAAGCTAATGAAATAGAACACATTCCGTTAAAGAACAGAAATGTCAAAGAAGAAACGAAGCATGCAGGGATTTCAAGGCAGGACAAGAGAGAACAAAAGGTTATCTCAAAGCAAAACTGTATTAAGTACAGTAAAGTTCAGATAACATAAGGTAGAGAGAACAGTGAGAAACTGCATGTATTTTGTGTATCCTTTGGATTTATCTTATCTTGCTTTCTTTGATCAGAGTTGCCTGCTTGCATGAGCATCAATGTGTGAAATAACATTCTGAACGATATCCACGTCATAGCAACAAAATCTTCAACCTTGGCAGATTTCTTTTCTGAGCTGCATTAGCAATCAGACATTACTTCCTTGCATACTTCTGTATAACTATTTCTACCACGGTTGCCGTTACCACATGTGGTGTGACACGTCTCCATAAACTCCACCTTGTTCATTCACACTTTTCAGAAGTCTCACTTCAATTATGTAACCTCCTGCATTTTATACTGCCCTTTGTAACATACTGACAATAAAGTCTCGTTAGTGAACTGCCAAATCCATCACACATGTTTTCCAGATATTTCAAATCCTTCTTTCTCCCCCAGTCATTTCTCATCACCACTGAGAACACAAGTTCCCCCATCCTCTTTTTTTTCCTCTACATAACTTGGCTTCTGAGTTTATTGCTTGCTTTCCTTCCAGTATCACGCAGGCTCCAAAGAACATGCCTCCTCTAATCTCTGCATTTCTCTTCCGCTCACTTTACCTCTACACCTTCTTCTATATAACTTCCCTAAGCAGAAACCAATTTCTGCTTTAATGTGTGTATTTCAACTCTTGACATCCTATTCAAAACATACTTATACCAGAAGAACACCTCTTTCATTATTCCTCTCTCATGTACTAATAACCACTTTCATACGTAAAAAAAGTAATTATCTAAATAATAACTAATAAAACTATGCTAAAATTAATTCATTAGTCATACCACTTTTGTATCTTCCACTAACAAACTACAGCTGCATTAATGTAAATTACCTTGAGAAGTTCAAGTCCTGCACGAATAGCAGTATCAGGACTTACACCCTCCTCTTCATCATCAGCTGTCCCCTCTATGGATTTATTCATTAGTTTTACTAGTGCACTGAAAGGAGATACAAAAAGAAGAAAACGAATGTGACAATGCACTACGTTAAAGGCTGCAGATATCAGCAAGATTACTTCTTTTTGACAATAAATAAAGGGAACGCAATATTTCATTGAAGGGGGAGGTACTGTGATGTTCAGGTTTTGGTTTTATTTTTTTGGTTTTTTTGTTGTATCTTTTTTCTTGTTTGTTTTTTAAATCAAGCTATTTCATTATTCCTTTTCCTCCTAACCCAACATTCTGCAAAACAATTTTTTTAGGAGAAAAAAAATAAAACTAACAAAAAAACCACTCCACCATGTTGGCAGCATTCAGATCAACACACACAGTTTAATGAGTTTCAGACTGTAATTAGGTTGCCAGACAAGTCTCAAATGAAATCCAAACACTCTCTTACACAATCCCACAAAGGCTAATTAATTCAACTGCTATATGGAAGAATGTGTTGCAGTTAACTGTGTGAAAATTACAATAATGATTTTCACCTTAAGCCCCACAGAACCAGGAAAAACTACGATACTTTTAAAATAATTTGCAGACAGCACTGCAGCATTTACTCCTCAGACAGACTAACCTAAATCCCCCCAAATATACTTTTTTTATAATTTAAATAGTCTTTAAAACAATTCATAAGTTAATATGATCTTTCAAACTTACCTAATGGCTTCTGAGTCAATATGTACAGGGGCAATTCTTTCCAAAAGAAATTTAACCATTTCCAGAAAAGGATTTGTTGGCTGCTTAGGATTTGCAAGTTTCCGGGCTATCTCCCTCTACAATAATGTTAGATACAAACACAAATTATACTCATTTTACCTACTTCTCAAACACGTTGAATAAGCTAAATATAGCCACTTCTTCTAACCACAGAGTCTGTCTATACAATCAATGAAACATATTTTAAGGGGAATCTGTTGTTATCTCCAAATTTTTCTTTATCACATTATATTGAAAGCAGACATACTTAACCAAATTATTTTAATGCAAGATGTATTTACGTTTCTAGTGACAGCTCCTCAGAGTTTCTTAAAGAATTGCAGGCCAGATCCAAAATAGCATCAAGGGAGAGCTAAGTGCAATGTAGACCAAATTTAAGTATCTATGTTGACAAAAGTATTCCATAAATCTGTAGGTAACCCTGTTGTATGTGTGATATTTCATAAGCAACACTGCAGAAGCACTACACTACCTTGGCTACAATAGATGTTCAGACTCTATATACTTGCCTATGAATGTTTTGGATCAAAAAAACAAAATAAAAAATCTGTTTTTCCTCTCTGAATGCCCCAAATGTCAAGAACATTAAATTCAGCTGCAAACCCACCAGAAGGTAGATAATTTTTGATTTGAACAAAAGTCTAAAAATCTCTCAAGAAAGGACTTCTAGACTTTCCTTCTCCTAAGTGGTTGAATGCTGCAGTGCCTACAAACTAAGAAATCATTCTAACTAAATTACCTTCAGGAAGAGGGAAGAAACTTTCATCTTCAAATTGTATCTGCATTCCCAAAGTGCAAAATTTACTAGCTTAGAAGACGACATACTCTGTTCCCTTCCTTGGACAATTTCGGAGCCATTAGACAAAACCCAAGAAGCTTATGTTTGCTTGTTGATGCTTTCCATTGTGATTTCTGTCAACAAAACTGCTTACTTTTTTTTGGGACCATAATGAAAAAAACCCAAAATCTGTGGTTGTTTGCATGATCTGTAGATCTCTGGAAAAGTCCGATTTAATATTAGTCTATTTTTGTCAAAGAGGTTAAATAGATGAGAGGGAAAGACAAATCTCAAAATAACGTTCTAGGAAGAAAAATTAATAATATGTCAATGGTATAATATTTGGCTTGCTGGTACTCGGAACAAGTTTCAGTGCCAGAAGACAGTTTATGAACCTCACCATAAAACAGACATTTGTAATACAATATTAAAAAAAATATTAACTAGTCTTTTAGACTCTGTGCTCGATGCTCACAATCCCAGGAAGAGATAAAACTAACATTTTCTTAGGAAGTAAGACAATTATAATAAATTGTCTTTTCCATAATCTCTACGGTTAAAGAAAAAGGTATTTTTATGAAAATCAGAAATATATAAAAATTCTGTTAAGGTACCAGTAGAGAACACTGACTGAGAATATCTGTTTTAAGCACAAATATTTAAGGCAGAACAGTTTGCGTTTCCATTTCCTTACCACACAGACATCTGCCTGTTTACAAGAACATGTAGGGCTAATTAACAGTTCAAGTTGGGACCGAAGTTTCTCATCGTCACCCAGAACCTGATTGAATTTCTTCACAAAATCTTGTGCTTTTCCAGGATCTGGAAGGTTTTCTGTATGATTAAACACAATTTAACATAAGATCAATTTGTCACTTCAATATGTCAAGATTCACAGATATACAATTTCCAGGAAAGCTATAATAATGGTTCAAAGAACTTATTAACACTTACTTGCTATGGTCATCAGCTTTCCAAACATGGCAGCACTGTTTGCTTCTGACTGAAGACAGCAAAGCAGCAAAAAAAAAATCAAACAAACAGATCAGTGATATCTCCTTGCTATCTTTAAGCTGATCTGTTAGTACTTCTGCAACACTTTATCCTACTCTGGAATCTTATGTTTATTCTTAAAACAAAACCATAAAACACTAGAATAGTAAAATAGTATCATTAACAGTGACTACGCACAGAAAAAGGGGAAAAAAATATTCTTCCAATATAAAAAAAAGTACAAAAATTCACCAATTCATGTAACAGATCAAAATCAATTGTTGGAAAAAGACCTCAAAAAAAAAAACCCCAAACAAATGATTCTCCCAAGCCTGCCTCCACACCAAAATTCCAAAGCAATGCCCCTCTGTTTAAAGCTTCAGCTAGTTTGAAGATATGCTTACAGGTAAAATTCCCGTATAAGTATTTTAAAACTTTTGTTTTCAAATGAACAAATCATATTCCATTCTCAAAGTATGTTATAAACTGAGAAACAAAAAAGGTCTGCCATAACTTCTTCCAAAAGTTATTGACCAGTAATGTAAAATAATTGTAAATGTAAGGAGGCCATATACCTTTAAGCATTACTGAAAGCAACTTAACCACAATGTAACATTGTCTACATATGGAAATCAACAGAATAATAAAGTCACACTGAACAAATCATACAGTATTAAAAAAAGCCAACAGTAAATTAGTCTAACAGGTCTACTGAATAAAATATTAATATTTTCAAAACCGTACAGTGGGCTGCTTATGCAAGTCTAGTAATTCTCGTACGTGACTCCTCAGCATGTTCTGGCACTTCCACATCTCATTCAGTGCTCTGCAAAAGTGCAAAACCAGAGAAGAAAAGTTTACCAACTTGCTCATGACAAAAACATGCTAGATGAATTAATAATCAAGATTGCTTATTTATCTTACAAGTGCAACATCCGTTAGTTACAATCAAAACCAACCAAGTATTAAAAATAACCGTTCCAAACAAGGTGGAACTGATTTTCTCTTTTTACAGAACATCACCCATCTTATTATTCTACTTGGAACAATTTCACATATGCACGACAGTCATATTATGTCTTACAACTGCCCAAACTATCTTGAAAATAACATTGTCAAAATGAAAAACAGGCCACTGTCGACCAGCATTCAGTTATAGATACCTTCATCAGGGACCCTAATACAGAGCAAATCTAGAAGTCATTACTTGCGCATTTCTAACTCTGCATTGTTCTCACTGGATGAAAATGAATGGATAAAACCACTCTAATATCAAGGTATATTTTTGTCTAACGCATATGTAATGTTTGTATATAAAAGGGAAATGTTTTGAAATACTACTTGCAAATAGTGCTAAACTTCAATTACTTCTATATTTACTTAAATCCTGATAACACAAGTGTGATGATATGGATGTAGGAAAAGCTTGAGAAAGCAAGTATTTGCTGAATACAAACTATACTCACTTGACGGCATTTGGATCCAAGCTAGCATACAAATAGTACAAGCATTTCATTCGCTCTTCCATTCCAAATTGTGTGGGACAAGATACTGAGCAAAGATTTTCTCTACCAGCAACCTGCAGGAAAAGAGACAAAAACCATAAGTTTTCCAAAAGTGGTGGTACCTTTCAGACAAGCTGAAAGAACAAGAAATATTGGCAGTCATTGAAATTAGATTTTTCAACAGAGAAGAAAAAAAAATGGGTTTTTTCTCATCTGTAAAGATCCCTTCCATCATTGATAGAAAGAGTACAAAGAACTGCTTCTTGAAAGCTTTCCCATGTTCTTTCATTTTCACCTCTAAGAGGGAGTAATTGCTTTATTTTACACCATTCAAATTCTCCTTTTTCTTTAGGCTCTGAGAATCTCCCTTTGCTCACTCTCACACGTAAGAGTAAGGAATACAGACAGTAAGAAGTCCAAATAAAGGAGAAAGAATATAAGAATGTAACTCAAGGGGTAGGAAGAATAAAAATCTGAAATATCTTTGAGGAAAATTTTAAGATAAAACTGTAGTATTTGAGAAAATAACAAATCATTTGGAACCCCTCATTATTCTAATACAGAAGCTAAAAATCAGCATTAAGAAGGTAGAAACAAAAGAACACCAAAACATATACAACAAAAGGAGCAAAAGGAAAACTAAATGAAAGCAATCCGGTTCTCCGATTGCCTCTTTTTTAAAAAAACAACGCATATTTAAAGTTTTACATAAAATACAGAACTTATACTACAAAATACGTCTGCAGAGTTCATCTAATTATAGCCCCCCAAATGAAAGTACATTCAAATTCCCAGCAATGAGAGCTGTGCACAGTGTTCAGCCATACAATTTGATATTTATGTACAAATGTATTTTGTGTGTTTGAATTTAAAAACTTTTTCATTATGATTCATAGGTACTCTGGGAGTGCCTTGTACAAAGACCATAGAAGGCAGCATAGGTCAAACACCCCTTATTTCTGCTCAAAGAAAAGTCCAAGAGACATGATGGCACAACAGAGGAATAAAAGGATGAATATGAATATGGATACAACCATCTCAAGGCACCCCATCGGATATTAAAGAAAATTTGGCTTTCTTCCTTTAAATGTACATTTTACTACTGACTCCAAGAACTTTTTAAATTGTTTGGGGAACAGGATCTTCAGATCTCAGAGGGCTCCATCTCTGTTTAATGTACAAGGAGACCATACATCAGAGTTATCTTACTAATTTATGAACATTACTCTAGCCCATGTCTCTGCAGATACATGCTCTAAAAATGCTGTGAGTACAAATGTACCATGCTTTCCCTGGTCCACATCAGTTAGGGTAAAGATTTACAAACAGGGAATACCTCTGGGACACCATTTTCTCCTGTGAGTAAAGTTATTGGCTAGCATATCAAGAGCAGGTAACAGGGCAGTGCTTAAGTCATGCATTTGTTGTAAAACAAAGAAGCTCAGAGCACACAGGTGGATAAACAGTTCTTAGTGTTGAGCAGGTATGCACATCAATAGTAAAGTTACATCAAAAATACTATTAAGTGACTGAGTAGAGGATGTGTGGGGAAAATTTGTTCTACTCCATACCTAAATACTGTGTGATACTACGCAATTATTATTTGAAAGAATCAGCGTTATCACACGCACACAGTAGAAAATTCCGTTAGAAAACTCCAAGGGTCAGACAGCTGTTTACTGCAGGTTTTTATCCTCCTCCCTCATTATGGAAGGAAAACAGGCCAGAGTTGGCTAATTTTGACCTTGTGAGTTTAAAGGATTGGATGGACTCTGTCTTAAAAGATCATAGCATTTCTACAGCTCTTCAAGTTCTAAAAGTACTGACTTTCTAATTCTGACAATGATAATACTGAAATGCATTTATTCCTCTACTCTGAGATGAGGAAACCAACCCAGTGGTGCGACTGAGCAAGAATTTCATTGTCAGCCTTGTAAACTAGTAGAATTTGAGTTAAAATTCAGGGTACCAAAATATACTAGAGGAATGTTGAAAATCAAGCCACCAATCAAAAACAAACAGCATACAATCCATGCCTACTCATGAAAAGACCAGTTTCAAGGGCTCAATCAGACTTTCAGAAGAAAATCATGTCAGAGAAAGAAATTCAGCTTTGGTGACGGTCTTTCCTTAAAACTCCTTGCCTCATTTGCCTGGCAGTGTTCTGCATTTCCTGTGAGCAGGAATATTGACAACACCTGCCCCATTGACAAACAATGATAGGACAAGAGGTAATGGGCACAAGCTGGAACACAGGAAGTTCCACTTAAATTTGAGAAGAAACTTCTTCTCAGTGAGGGTGACAGAGCACTGGAACAGGCTGCCCAGAGAGGTTGTGGAGTCTCCTTCTCTGGAGACATTCAAAACCCGCCTGGACGCCTTCCTGTGCAACCTCATCTAGGCGTTCCTGCTCCGGCAGGGGGATTGGACTAGATGATCTTTTGAGGTCCCTTCCAATCCCTAACGTTCTGTGATTCTGTGATTCTGTGATTCACCATGCAACTTTGATCCATTCCCTGCTCACTACCAAACCTGTGTACTGACAGTGAGACACAAATGTGCTAGAAAAAAAAAACACAAATGAACCTCTTAATGCAAATTAAAGCATTTTTGGTGCATATAGAATCACAGAATGGTTTGGGTTGGAAAGGACCTTCAAGATCATCCAGTCCAACCCCTCTGCCATGGGCAGGGACACCTCCCACCAGACCAGGTTGCCCAAAGCCCTGTCCAACCTGGCCTTGAACACTTCCAGAGAGGGGGCATCCACAACTTCCCTGGACAACCTGTGCCAGTGTCTCACCACCCTCACAGTAAAGAATTTCTTCCTAATATTTAGTCTAAATCTACTCTCTTCCAGTTTAAAATCATTACCCCTTGTCCTATGTGTATACGCCCTTGTAAAGTCCTTCAGCTTTCTTTCAGGCTCTCTAAGTACTGGAAGGCTGCAATAAGGTCCCCCTCGAGCCTTCTTTTCTCCAAGCTGAACAATCCCAACTCTCTTAGCCTGTCTTCACAGGGGAACTGCTCCAGCTCTAAATATATATGTATACATATACATATATGTGAGATAGATATATATATAGAGAGATATATATATGCGCATACATATACATATATACGTAAACCCCATATATATCATACATACATTCAGAATTAGCTTTGTATAAACTGCATGGAGAATTCCTAATTTTTCACTATGATACTTCTACCTCAGCAGATCTTCAGTGTAATTTCTGTGTATACAATCTCATAGCTGTATATTTCTTCTTTTTTTAAAAACAAGATGGCAACTAATCAAATACGTAACTCCAGCCCACTTACAAACAGCCAGATGAACAGAGTGAGAGCCTTCACCACTGCAGCAGTAAGAATTTGCTATGACAACTGGCAACTGAAGGACACTATTGGCCCATTCAGACTAGTCATTAAGATCAAGAAAAATACTGAGGTAGCAGACCATATAAGCAAGATGCTAAGAAAAACAGCAAAGAAATGGCTGATTTCCAAGTCTGCTGTATTAAAGGTCTAGGCTGATAGTGTGATCTCCTTGTTTGGCTTTCCTTGTGAAAAACAAAGAACTAATAGTGAAAGATGAAAACTATCTTCCAAAACCTTGGCCAAAATACTTTTCTCTAAGCCAAAATGGTATTTCAAAAATGAAAGGGACCGAGTGATGAAACGGGGAAGCCAACAGTGGAAGCCTTCCCTGATACTTCTTCAGCTTCTATTCTACCTAAAGAGCACGCTGAAAGGAGATGCCTGTGTACATACTGCGGTGTGTACATGCACTTTGATCACAGATCATAGATTTTAACATGCTAGCCTCTGGAAAGTAGTATGGCAAACATGAATTGGGTATAGTAAATGCAAAATTTGATGATTTTTTTCCTACACAGAGATTAATGACAATCTGCTATCATCACAGATCTAGCTCGGTCAGTAAACAGAATGAATACATGAACAGATAATACAACCACCCTGAATAGCTTAGTACGTGTCTTAATGATTATTAAATACATCATACTCAAAACCACAAATACAGACTGTGATACGACAGCTTTCTCAGGATAAGTACATATTTTCAGAGTATCTCTTATCACTATACAATTATAATTAGGAAGGCTTAGGTTGACTCACTTGTCATCAATGCTATTTTGATAATATATGTGCAAAAGTTTATCCTTTATCCAGCTCACTTTCTCTGCAGCATCTTTTCCAGCCTCGGCATGAAGACAATACTTCTTGTATAGCTGAGCAAGACCCATCATAGCTTCTTTTCTTACTCGCCACTTGAGGGGGAAGAAATGAAGGTAGGGAAGTGGTTTCAATAAAGTAAATATCAAACATATACAAAATACAGTAAAGATGTAGAAGCATGAAAGACAAAATGGCCACATACAGATCGCCTACATTTAGACACTTCAAAAGCTGACAAAAATTGCTGTTTAGAGCCTCTAAATGAGAATTTCTAAAGCCTACATAATGGGTTTCTTCCCTGTACTATGCAGACTAAGTATTATCTGTACTGAGGAATCCAGTACTCCGTGCTGAGCAAAGGAAATCTGGGAGCTAGTCAGCATAATACAGTGCAGCTTAATGTGTACGTGTGAGTAAGTGGCTTCCTGAGCCAGGATTTGGAAGATTTACTTATTCAGAGACTGGCACCAGTCAGAGGTGGTAGCCTTCTTTCTCCCCACAGCCTTACAGCACATTTGTCTAAAACGGGAGATTTGGAGCTTAGGCCTAGCTAACTCTGCTGGGGTTGAGATCTTAAGGCTACCTTCCACGACAGTGAAAGCGGCCCTTTTGGCTGAAGCTTCAAGGTAATCGCTGTAAGACTCCAGGGATCCAAGAAAAAAGCCAGACTACAACATCCACAGATAAGAGTTCCTGGGTTCTCATCCTTGCTTTTGGTGGTTACTACTTTATCCTCTTATATAAACAGGAAATGTCCCATTATTAAACACTTTAACAGACAAGATCTGTAAGCTCTCCTATGGTGACTTGTGAAAGGAATCATACCAGAACAAACTGAGGATTAATTTAGACAGAAGAGTGTCTCCCATTGAATGATTTACACAGAAAGCCTCAGAAAAAACTTGTTTTCTCTCACCATTTATAAGAAATGCATGAAATTCAAACTGAAAAAGAGAATTTCTTCCAGAACACAATAGATATCAATTTTGGCCTTGAACTCAAAGGACTAACAACACCCAAATGATTTCACTCTATCAAGCACAAATGTAGATACTATCATTCACACTGTGCATAACTTCTTTAATCTTGTTGAGGACCTGATTTAGTAACATTGAGATGCTGCACATTTAATTTCTTAATAGTTTTACTGAGTGACTTCCTTTTCTTGAAGGGCAAAGAAAAATCTTGAAGTTAATATGGCTTATGTCAGCACAACAGCCTTAGACACCACTAGCTGTTGGAGTAAGTTATATCAAGAAGATGGAAAAAATAAAATTGTATTTTGTAATGTTATTTCTCAAATATTAAAAACACAAGGAACAGGTCAAGATTGTATAACAGTATAGAGTATAATACTTTGTTTTCACAAAAGGGAAAATTTTTAGATATAAGTTGATGTTATTGTTTAACTTCTCTGCAGGAATTTGTTCACACCCATTGTGATGTAAAGCACATTTTAAAGAAAATAAAAGGTCTGAAAGACAAACATATTTTTCTGCATTTATATATACCCTTCCGAATACCCTGATGAAGCTTCATCAGATCTCCTATATGAGACAGGAAGGACAGCAAAAGTCTTGTCAGAAGACAATGGAAAAGGACTACAATAAATTATTCTAGAAAATTTAAGCCTAAATGAAAGCAGAGTACTTAACAACGTTACAAGGTAAGGATGTTTGGATTGTCGGTGGATTTCTGATCATTGAAACTGCTGCAGAAAGTATAAACCAGAGCATGCAGAAAGGCAGCTTCAGGCAGAAGATGGGAGGCTCTGGACAGAATTCCTTAGAGAAAGCTTTCAGACACTGCAGAAACAAGTCACTGAACAGGAGGTACAGGCAGAAAAAGACTTCCTTGGTTAACCAGCACAATTAAACTCCTTCACTGAAAACTGCTGGGCTGAGTTAAAAAACAACTGTTATTGATATCCCTTACCTGCTGGAATAGCTAACCTATTCCTTCCACAGATTTAAGAATATAAAATCTTAAAATCTCTCTCCTTCATCTGGAAAAAGCCACAATATTTTTCAGCACACACAGAGAAGAAGGAGTTAAAACTAACACATGCAGAAAAATGAGTACAGAGAAACAGAAAATAGGAGTCTGTTCCTATGGCTCCTCATTCTAAAGCTCTTCACTTCAAGTTGATGCTGTGAAAGTCTGTCCTCACAAAGGGACTGTCTCTATACCACAAAGGCTACTGGGAGAAACAGGAGCAAAAGTCAGCTGTCAAAACTCTCCTCTAACTTTTCAGGTTCCTAAAGTTACACCAGTATAAATGAAAAGTACCCGAATCATTTTTAGAAGCTTTAAAACCATTTTTTTTAAAATATGTTTCCTGAACTAATGACTCTGAAAAGTGAAGACACTGGAAAGACCCTAGAGACAGTGCTTCAGTGGAAAATTCCTCAGAATAATTCTTACCAAAGACTGGACTCCAGGTTTGGTTCTTTTTGAGAAGCATCTGTTCCCAGAGTTACTTTTCCAAGAGGAACAATAAAAATTAATTTGAATACTATAGATGGTGATGGAGTTGTTTTGGTTTGTGGGTGGGTTTGTATTTTAAAAGCAGTAAATAACCACTGTGCAAATGCCCATACATATCCTGTTAACTAAAGACTTTTTTAAAAAAACCCTAAGTATTGTCTTTCAGCCAAACACTTTTACCCTAAAGATGTCATTAGATTATCTTTACTAACAACGTGCAATTACAATATGGTCAGGAGAAAAAACAGATTGCATAAATGGTGTAAATTATTTAAATTTAACATTTTCTAAATTCCACAATGTTTTATAAAGAACAAAAAAGCAGAATGGAAATGACAGATTAGTGTTTAAGCAATTAGCATTTTAACTTCAGCCTGCTGGACAAGTGTTCCTTTTTATAGTAATATCTATATTCATTTGATAGATGACTGCAGGCCTAAAAAGAATTGCATGACGTCAAATTGATGAATGGTCACATAAGAGTTTGCAGTAGATTTGTCTAATAGAAACCTACCCACAGGGGGGTCAGCAGGATATTACAGAGTTCTTTAAAGCAAAAGAATAATTAAAACAGATATAATGCACTATGTTGGGAACTGAAAAAAAATCCAAAATAGAAAATATAAAGACAGCTACATGGACATATCATTACTCCTCTCCCAAACTGGAGAAAAATTTAGGGGGGAGAAAAAAAAAAAGCAGCTGAGAGTTTCTAAGTCCTTGATATTCACTTTGTAACACTAATTATATTTACAAAGGTACACTACATTTTTATGGTCTACTTTAAATGCTAAGTATGTTGTAGTCATTTCTAGTCAATCCTCAATTTTAATTTCTCTTCAGGATGTATTTTCATTAAAGCTCTCTCCAGAGATTTTAATCAGAGAAACATCATCTAGAAGTGAAGTTATTCTTCACTGATGAATGCCTGAAAAGGCACCTAACCTTGAAGTGTAATAGATCATCACACCTATGACTGGTGCAAAATCACTGAGTCAAACACATTAGGAACATTCAGAAGTATCACACTGGATTTAAGGTTATATGAGCTGAAAATCCCTAGCTCCACAGAAATGAGTATTACAGCTGTACAACTGACTGCCTCTCATGGGTGGCAACATGTTAAAGGAGAACAGGGACACGATGTAGAAGACACAGTAACAACCATCCCATCCTGACTACCTGGAAGTCCCAGTGGGAAGTGTTGGTTACACTATAATATTTTAGATCTCATAAATTACTTTCAGGCATGCTTGCTTAATGGCTGTAAAAGAAGGAAGCTGGACTTAATAATTCCTGAGAAATGTGCAAGGTACAACTAATTGAAGAGCTGCTTTAGAACAGTGAACACACTCAAAATCAGTATTTCTCTTTGTGCAAAGACAACATCCTTTTCTCAAAATCCATTACAGTAACATTCTCATTTAAAAAGAAGGATGTAAATTGTTTTAAAATAATTAAATTAACTAGCTAGAATTACACAGGTTATAGAAAGGATGCCTTCCATCAAAAAGGAATAACAACAAAAATCAATATGGCTACACAGCACAGTCTGCTATTAAAACATCACCCTCCAAAGAGCATCGAGCCACAT
>NW_010163016.1:79701-102084 GCF_000695765.1 Mesitornis unicolor
AAGAGTGTAAGTTCTGACAAGTTGAAGGTAAATCCTTGATGAAGCATGGCAAGTTTCAAAACTAAATTATTAAGAGTGTACTAATTAAGTGTTTTCATCAAAGCCTCCAGAAGCAGGAAGCCTTCCAGATCCTTTTGTAGGGCTGAAAGATTTATTCCAGAAGAGAGGTCTGAAGAAGTTTCTTAAAGTATAAGAAGACATTTTGAAATAAGCAGTAATAAAATCATCAAGACCAGGGCGTACCCCATCTATGGCTTCTACAGGAATTTAGAAATTATACACCAAATACCGTTTTCTTACTGCAATCTGTCAATGAACAGATTGAAAACGGCAAATGTGGAAGAAACGAAAGGGCCTCAAGAGGAACAGAGTGCCACTCACCAGATTTTTGAATGGGCAAAGAGGTTGAAACAAAACAGTGACAACAACAAAGAGCAGACACTGCTGAAAAATGAAGTTATGGGAATGAGTTATTACACTTCACATAATGGGAAGTTTTTCTAAGAAAAAAAAAACTAAATTAGCAGATCCCCAAGTATATCAGTGAAATGCAATGAAAAACCTTCCAGAAGTCTCTCTCAAAACAAATATCCTGTTGTGAATTAATTATTAATTAAAACACAGGAGAAAATGGGTGGAAATAAATGACAGATTTTCACAATGAAGGGAACGAAGGGAACTTACTGATAGAGTCAGAAGATAAATCTGGGACACTTAACATATGAAAAGTTACTAGAAAATGAACTGAACAGCGTGTATAACATTTTCAGAGGTAGTCACACCTAACAGTATAATGAAGAAATGCAGAAAAATGTCACGCTACTGATTCATTACAATATGAAGTGAAAGAAATTAATATTAAGGCCAGGTTTTGTCATCTGCATTAACTCTGCACGTAAGTATTGGGCAATGTATCATCTAAAATTATTCACAAAAGATACTGAAGTCAACATGGATGTTTTCCAGAATTGTCTGCTCCGTGCTCAGAAATAGGGTAAAAGGCAAATGGAATGTTAAAGAATAAGAAAGAAAATAATCATAAAAGTATGTACACAACACGGTACACGCCTTGAATGTCAGAGCCGAGTCTGGTCACCTTAGTTGCAATAGGATACAGAACAACCAGACAAGAGTGATCAGAAGTACGCAACAATCAATTTGTGTGGAAGTTGCTCAAGTGATTCTTCAACTTGGTAAGTAGAGGAGTGGAGAAGATATGGTATATGTATTTATTAATCGTAAGTGGGTCAAAGAATATCTATTACTTTACATAATCCAAGAACTATGAGATATCCAGTGAAATTATCAGACAAGCTTTAAAAAAACAAGTGAAGTTATTTATACCACACATCCATTGAACTTGAATTTACTGATGTGATATCATGGATGCTTATAAAGTACAAATAAGCTCAAGAAAGAACTTCATAAATTAATGGAATAAAGTTCCATTGAAAGCTATGATGAACATAATCAAGCACATTTAAGAAGTCTGTGTCTGTGATTGTGTTCCTCACAATTCAATGATCTTATTCGCTTGACAACACTTGATTGGTGGCTCCAAAACATGGATTCTACATTAAGATGTTCTGCTATGAAAATTATTTTTTTCCCCACAGCATTCCAGTTGATAGCCAACTCTAACATTCTCTGTTTCTGTGGCTTTGGTTTTACCTTTTACCAAATATACCTATACACACACACACACACATATATATACACACGTTGGAAGCAGTCATTCCAGAAAATAATATATTAACACTTACCCGTTTGTCTAGCGTTCTTTCCCTTACAAATCCAAGCAGCTGATCATTGACCAAAGAAAGATCTCTCTTGCCCGCAGTAATAATTGTTACAATAACATCATGTCGAATGGCTTCTTCTGGATCATGCGATCTAACCTTCAAATATTCTGTTACAATCAGAAACAATGAAAAGCTTGGCTTTTTTACGCAGATATGATGCATTCCGATTTATTAATAACATTAAAACAACTAAATATCAGTCACACATAACAACCATATACTCTATTAAACATATAACTGCCTACAAGAAACATCTGTTCCATCATTTTCTATGTTAAATATAAAACAATTAAATAACTGTAAACAGCAGAAGAAAATTAAAGTGACTATCTTTTACAATAACCTTATTTGCAATGTACAATGAAATGAGATAAAGGTGATTAGAATATATTGAAAACATGGGGCGGGGTGGGGGAGAGAGGGGCAGAAAAAATAAAAAGAGCAGATTCACAAAAGAGCTAAGAAGGTAAATGAAAAATACTGACAATTGCTGTAGGTTAGCTTGCATCAGAAAAAAGAACAGTATTTTCAGTTGAGCTTGAAATTTTACTTATTGATAAAATGATGCTAAAGTGACAGATGAGGCTTCATAGTTTAGATCAGCATAATGGCATTTTCTAAACTCAGTGGAAGAGAGCACTGGGGAACACTCTGACTGTTTTTGAAAATAAATTGAGATGATGCATCAATATTTGCTTTGCTTTGCCAAGTTTCATTAGAACCTGAGATTACTTTAAAACTCATTCTGCAATGGGCAACTTCTTAAAGACACACTCTAACAAAGTTCACCCAATGTCACACGCTCCTCTTTTTCTAATAACTAGCACTTGTCTTCAGTAGAAAACAAAATTATTCAGTTCTTAGCTCTTCCATCCAGCATCAAGCATTGGACTTGGTATATTTTAGAACTACACTGCTATGCACAGAAATAATTACATTTTCCTTGCTCATTTCTTAAATTATTCCAAACCCCTGTATGAGCATCTCACCAGTGAGGTCTTTTGCTAAGTCTGGATGGTTCATTAAACAATGACTGGCGAATTTCACACTCTCTAATCTCACAGGGACATGGATATCATTGAACCTAGAGGGACAGAAGATGATTAATGTTAATTTGTAATTAGCCTTGCAAATCAAGATTATTCTCTATGTAGCAACATGTGTTGATAGCATGCTCCATTAACTATTAGAATACTTTCATTTGGCAAAATAACACAATAGAAACGTTTTGAATTTATCTCCCTAATGTACCTCATAGAAATGCTGCTGTTATTTCTTTTGAAATTAAGTCAAGTATAAAATTAAAGTATTAATACACTACTTGTGGACGAAATGTTGACCCAATGTGTGTGTGTGTGTGTGTGTGTGTGTGTACACCAAGATACCTAAAGTTATAAAAATATAAATCACTGTATTAAGTTGTGCCATTTGAAAACATGCACTTAAAAAAAAAATCTGTATTTACTCAAAACGGTGAATGCCAAATATAAAACAGATACAGTGACAGACATAGCTAAACAGTATGAAATTTCAAACAATGCTGGCATATCTATTGTGCAATTTCTGCTATGTATACAATGTGCTATCTATCTAACCTATATTGCCATAGCTGACAGCAATATAGCAGCAGTCCTTCAGGCTTCTTCGTTCTAAAACAAAACTGTATGCAACTGTGTGCTTCAAATAGGTAGCACAAGAACTTGTTCTAATGCAAACAGTTGCATCTTCTAAAAACACAATGAAAAATGCAATACTGTCAGACAATTCAGAACCAAAAGAACAGAAGTTCAGGATTCCATCCTTGTTTCTCTTACCGCCCAAGAAAGCACTGCCAAAGAGGACGATTTTGCGTGGCCAGATCAGAATCTCTGGAGCCAAAGAGTTTAGCCAGAAGTCGAACAACAGCCAAACGTTCTTCTCCATCATTGCTCTAAAATCAACACATGGAAAAGGAACTGTAAATCATTATCCATAACATCTTAAAAATAATTTCTGGGCTCCTTTACGTTTTGCTTTTTTATTTTTTTTTTTAAATTAAAAAGTGAGTTTGAAATAATTTCTGATAATCCTCAGTCTCCTTACAGAAACTATTAGATGAGTAAAAATATATAAATACCTACTAAGTTAGCATATTCATAGAATTATAGAATGGTTCAGGTTGGAAGGCACCTTAAAGATCATCCAGTCCAACCCCTGCCATGGGCAGAGACAGCTCTCACTAGACCAGGTTGCCCAAAGCCCTGTCCAACCTGGCCTTGAACACTTCCAGGGAGGGGGGGAGGGGGCATCCACAAATATTACAGCCACTGAATAGATGTCTGCGCTTTGAAAATTCCTTCACTATCAGGAATAAAAACGCACACAGAGTAGTTTGAGTAAGATATATCCCAAACAATTTCAACAATGAATTATCTTATTTTTGTTAAAACATACTTTAAGATTATTTTGTGTGTGTGGAAAAGACACCAATTAAGATTTATTAATGTACATCTATGTATAACAAGAGATATGTAATTTCACCAAATAACTATTATCCTATATGTACATGCACAGACAAAATTATTTATCTTTTCCACTTACAATCTTATGAAAGACAAATAGCTTTTTAACAAAAAAAAGAAAAAACCTGCACAAACACCCAAATCAGGATAAATTTAACTATTTCCAAATATTCAAAAGAAGTCAGCTGACTTATTAGCTGATTATGACTAATCTGAGAAAATATTTTTAAATAATTTTATTATTAAAACATTATTTCACAAAAAATTCTGCAAATCAATACTGAAGCTGACACACTTGCATTTCATGAGATATAGTATATATTTCGCAGTATAATTACTTTATAAATCTCATGTGAAATCTAAAGACTAAGTACATATAACTCTTACATTAGATCATACTAATTTATCATTATATTGATTATAGATTGTAAGTATAATACAGGTTTGCAAGCACAGAAAGCACACAATTGTGCACAACTTCCCAGTATCCTTCATTTAATATTACATTTACCTTCAAAATAAAGTGGAAAAAATATAAAATTTTTATCCCTCCAGTAGAACACTTATGAAATCTTCAGTTACATACTCGTAATATCCATGCAAATTTTATTACTTTTCCAAAGGTACACTGTAACCTACCTTCAGCTTGAATTCAAGCTGTGGCATGACAGACAGCAGTAAATGAGGGTCTATGGCAAAAAGCTCTTGTATCAAGTCAAACACATGCTCTGATAAGTCACTTACTGAAGACTTTCCCAGTACCAGAACCTGGTTAAAAAACTAGAATACAAACAATATTACTTAGCAGATTTTCCTTCAATAATACAAATACTGTTTTAAAATATTATTTTAAGGTATTATCATTAATACTTTAATTCTAATGGAAGGTACTCAATGCACATTTTTTCATTATATCAAAGCATTTCACCCTTACAGTTTTGGCTCAAGCAAATTACAAACATCCTTCATAATTAAGTTCTATGGAACAGGATCAATTAAGTCACAGTAATTTGATAATGTAAAATACCAATAACCATTTCCCCAGCAAAATTAACAGGTAATAAAAGAACTGTTAATTTGAAATGCATATTCATCCAGTAGAAGTTAAAGAACAAACTCAGTAACTATTTTTAATTTTCTTATTATTTAAAACCAGTCCAAATTAAAGATCAACAAAAAAGGAAAAGAAGCTTCTCTATGTTTTAATGCATTTTAAAGAATGTCAGATGACTTCATGGTATGTCTTGTGATATTTGATGGTAATGTATCACGGTTGTTACCGATCTAACAGGAGAAAACAAAGTAGCCTAAAATATGACTAATGTCGTTTGGCTTTGTTAAACTTTAGTATGCTTAACAGACTTCCTATTAGATACTGTGGGTTAACATTAATATTATTTGAGCAGTGCAAATGCTACAAAGCTATTACACACTTGAATAAGAAAGTAAGAAGAGTAATATTAAATCAATTCAAAGGTCACTCTATGCACAATCTTGTTTCCAGTTATGACTAATTAAAAAAGCTTAAAAAACAGGGGAATTGAAAGTGGTACTTGTTAGCAAGACCCCTTCAGTTTTTTAATACTTACTCATTAATCTTTTATGAATTTGCACAATTCCCTTTTTAAACTATTCTGACTTTTAAGAATTCTGTCGGCTTCAGTACCAAAGAAAGGCACCAGAACGGACCAGGCCACCCCTCACAAGACTGTAGTAGATGCTTTAATTGGTAGAACATTCAACATTGACGTTCAGCAAAAGGAATTACAGTAGAAGGAAGCCTTGTAAAAAACTCAATTCTTTTAGTCTTTATGACTAGAACAAGTTTAGGATGGAGAAAAAAAAAATCTAGTAATGAGCTTATAGTTTGAAATGCTTCATGCTGAAGCTTGGTATGAAATGAGGCTGTCTGGTTGCTGGACATACAAAGCACTAACAACTCCTTTTATTGCAACAGGATTTTTTGGTGGTCACCTATTTTCACAGCCTAGATTTATTTGAAACACCTCACATACTTTAACAACCAAACTAATAATATCCTATTTGGAAAATGGTATTCTTGCAGCTGCATTAAAAATATTACTTTTAGAAACAGTATTTTTAAACAAACAAACTGCCTTGATTTATTGGAGATTTGTGACAAGGACATTTGTTACTTTTAGGTAACATGGATTAATTAATTTACATACATTGGCAATACACGGTTCAATGGTCTGGACGGTCCTTTTCAACAGGACTTTTGCAAGATCAAATGCTTGTTTATTAAGGTTCTGAAATAAAGAAAAATAATACAATTTTAAAAAGACAAACTGTTTCAGATGACTTGACTTTTCTTTCCCAACTTAGAAAGACTTTAGAAAAGTATGTTTTACCACCAATCTATTTGTTTGCTAATAGCTAAGTTCAGTAATGTTAATTCCACAATTGCACACTTAGAAAAATCTTAAAACTAGTTTTTCACACACTTAAAAGAAATCTAACACAAACTCAAAACTTCCTGCACATTATTCTTTCACTCCAGTTGTTACCTTTAGCATTGCACGCATATCTATAAAAAGCTTTCACATGCAATCATATTAAAAATTTTGAAGAAGCATTACCATACCTCTGTACTTTGATAATTAACATGCACCAAATTTTGCCACTGAAAAATGAACTTAGTATTTTAATGTGTTTTTCCCCTCACATACTCATTAAAGGTACACCTTGTAGCAACATTCAGCTTTGTCAAAGTGGTAAAAGTGTGGCCTGACGTCTTCATTGACTGTACTGTATGCTCTGAAATAGCACAGAAAGCACCTTTGCTTGGACAGAGTTAAACCTTTACTTGGAAAGTTTGCAGCTGATTGCAACGTAACAAATCTGAACATTGTTTTTACAGCTCTCAAGCAAGATAAAGAATGTAGCTGCACATCTAAAAAATGTGACTGTCCAAATCTGTACATAATCCAATATGCAGTATCTCATCTGATCTGGGGATTAATGCAGCTTGGAGGGTAAATTAAAAAATAATAATTAAAAAATAATTAAAAAATAAAGGTGGATTAGCTGATTGCCCTGAAAATTACAAATGACTGCAGACAAAACAGAGATAAAGCCTAAGGATAACTGATTCTTAGAACAACAGTATTTGGCAAGTCTGCACTGGAAAGTACTCCCTCATGTTCTTTTAACTGATGACAAACCCAAAGATAGTTCATCAACTGATAGTGAAGTGAAACAAATGGCCAAAGGCTCAAAGAAATATCTCCGCAGTCACCACAGCACTAAACTGATGTCTCATTATAGAAGACAGATATGTATAAACTCTTCTCAAATTCAAAACAAAACAGTTTCTCTCCAAACCAGACCATGACTAAAATCTTGTTGGCAAGGTATGTCTCTATTAAACTAAAGGACTGCCAACCTTATACAGAAAATATATTTTATTTGGATCTTCAATACAGCTTCAAAAATTTCTTGCCATGAAATTATGTTGAGTTTTTTTTCCTCCTAGACAAGCTCACTAGAGCTAAAACAAAAAACCAAACCAAACCAAACAAACCAACAACCCGAAGAAAACCACCCAAAGAATCAAACAGCAAAAGAGCCTAGAAAATAAATCTATAGTGATAAAATAAATAAGTATTGACAAATAAGAAATAAACAACTCATCGGTCTGTTTGGAGAAGGAAAAAAACCAAACAACTTGAAGGTCTAGACCGGCCATGCTGCAGAAAATGTAGAAGAAAACACTGATTTTTAAATATATCAAATATATGTTTTTAAGGAATAACCTTGATAGTAAGAGTGTAAAGAAAAATATTTACTAAATAGCACTGATTTTAAAGTTAATAAAGAGAACCACAGCTGGATGCCATAGGTGGTCTAAGCAAAATGTGATATACCACACTGCTATCAAAAACCTGGATTTACTAGAGGAGAGTCACATTAGCACACGTTAGAGACAGTGAGGTACAGTAAAGCCACTTTACTGATAATAGAGGTACAAATGAATATAATTTAGATGCTGAGGTAGACTCTACTTCATGTCTAGGTACTGGTATATATTTTCTTTTTAATCACAGTATTGTCTTACAACACTTAAGAGAGTTAAAAAAAACACGCAAACAAAACCACGAAAGAAAGATAATAGAATATATTATCCAAAACTCGTATTTCAGCTCCTTTACAAAGATGAACTTCCATTAACTGTAACAGTCTATCCACACTTATACTTTTATGTCATAGCAGAGAATGACTAGCATTCAATTGCTTTGCATGACATAACAATATTGTTATTATATGGTCCCTACAAGAAAATAAATCATGCTTTTCAAGCTATGGTGCTTCTGATTTACATAAATAAGGACAAACAATTAACATAATCACAGAATTTCCTAGGAGATCTGTTTGTCAGAGAAGAACATAATTACTGCCGTCAAACTCTGCTGGGCAGAGTAGACAGAAAACTTTCTGGGTTTTGTTTGTTTGTGTTTTGGTTTGGTTGGTTGGTTGTTTTTTTGTTTTTTAGACTACCATGCTAAAGCAGTAATTCAAGTTCTACTGGTACAGGAAACAAGCAGTTAAACCAGACCAAAATACTGACCAAATTATGATACTGAGCACTGACTACAACACATTATTTGCTCACTTATGACAGCCAAGGGGCAGCAAGGACCAGCCACGAGTCTAGAGGCCAAGATACTAAACATGCAGTACAACCCAATGTCTACACCAAGTTTACCTTTCTTTTCATCAGAGCCTTGCTTGAGAATTTCCTTCATTAGGCAAAACTCTATGATTAAGCTAACAATGTTAATGCTAAAGGATCGTATTCACTTCTTTGCCTACACCAAGTAGTTACAACATTGTTCAGCTGTACAAGATTTACCAGGCTTTTGCACCCTCAGAGCAATGCCCACCACTGCTAATAGCACCACTCGGCACCTGATGGCCGCATCTTCACTCCTCCATTTCCACTCCTGATCTCTGCTGCCTATAATTGATTGGCAACAGCTGGCAGAGAACAGCGCATTTTCAAAAAGGACTCCTTCTATTGTTATGAATGAGGCCTCCCTTCCTGTTAGTGGTTTTAATATGACACCATCTCACTGCTGTCAATAAAAATGAGTTGACAGAACAATATTCCCATCTCATGGCCATGACAGAAGGAATTCAAACTGACTTCAAACGATAGCTACGTTTATATACCTGTTGCTGAGATTTCTCAGGTAAATGACAATGGCCACATCTTAGTCACTCCTGTGCTATACATTTCCATGAATTCTCTCTTTAGGTAACCAAAAGAATAGTCCCTGCTTTTACGTGCTAATTTAACTTTAATTATCTATTCATGAAGGGAGCTGCCTTAATTTTGTAATTATTTTAAACTAATAAATGAACAAACAGAAACACATACTTGGTAATCACGAGTACAGTACATTTACTGAAGCCCATAATTGAAATTTACTGTTCTCCAGACAATTTTCAGTGTGTTTTAGCAAGGGAATTTTCTAAGTCAATGCAAGGCAACAACAGGCAGCATCTCAGTTTCCCTGATTTCACGGCTAAAGGAGTTGTATTTATTTTCCTTTCAACTTTATTTAGCCATTACAGTAAAGGTACTTCAAAAGCCCAACTGCACACCCAGTGACCAGATAGTAAGTCAGATAACGAAACCAGGACAGCATCAGTGACAGTTCACAAAGCTGACCTCCGAAAGACCTGCTGAGGTAGCAATGTGAATGGGCTAAGACAACACCTTCGGGACAGCAGCAATCTGCCAGGAGAGACTCACAGAAGACTCTTCTAGGAAGAAGGAGAGTCACTCATGATGAGTTAAAGGGATGCTGAACTCTGCAAAGAACAGAAATTCTGGAACTCCTAAAAGAATATGGAGCACTAAAAGCAACCAACTAACGGGGGTGGGGGAAAAAAAAAAGTAGTACTATACTATTAGAAGAAAAATTTAAGGGGGAAGGACCCTGGGGGGCCAGGGTGGAGAGAGGGGGAATCTTAAAACAACAAGGGGAGTCTGACTGGCAAGCTGAGGCAAGAACCAAGTCACCACAGAAATCCTGGGGAAGTATTTTTTTTTCCTACTTTTTTTTAAATTAAAAAAACTTCACAATTTTTCAATTAACAGAACCCCAACAAATGCAAAAAACCCAAAACAATCAGCAAGCCACAACCCTTAAGATACAATATTTTCCTATTACATATTACACTTGTTTGAAAATACTTCGTTTCTGCTTCAGTAAAGAGTTCCTGAGGTGGGAAGTAGGCACAATCTCTTGATACCAAATAATCTAGACACAGCTAATGAACAGCACCAAATAATTCCCAAAGGAAATTTTCAATCCACTGGTAACAAGGCTGGGGAAAAAAAAAAGCAGTAATGATGGCTAAGGTGTGTGGAGAGAGAAACAACAAGCTAAAGGCAATAAAACTTATTGTTATAATGGTATACTACTGTAATATTTTTCTTTGCAGACCTTGTGTGCAGGAATGAGGTTAATCAAAATGGAGTCCAGCAGCTCCTGAGTTACTCCATCGCCTTCCATGATGATAGAACTCATCAAATCCAGCATATGCATTTGTACCTTCTGGTTGTGGCTATTACTAAGATGATAAAGAATATTATCAATACTAAATTTTCAGATTGACAAATATTAACAGTACTGTTAAGAAACAATGTCTAACACTATCCAGCTTGCCTTCCACATATCAAAACTATTTTTTGTGCCTTTCTTCTCTTACAGAAAGCTTCAAAAACCTAACACCCCAGCTTTGCTTTAAGAAGTGAAACAACACAAAAAAAGAAGAAAACAACAACCATGAAAATACAAATGTAGATAAATGAGTCAGAAGGAGGTATACTGTTGTAACATGGACAAGGAATGTTAAAACACGTCTACTCTTAGACACACCCCTCCATACTGTCAGTAATTTGTACTCATTTGCTCTCCCTGTAACTCCTCATCTGGAGAAATAAATATTTGTTCTGTTCAGACATATTTATCTGTAGTGTATGCAAGGATTCAGTCTACCCCCAAAATGGATGATATTTTGACAGTTTAATATAATTGAAGCAATTCAACTTACTTGATAACTGAAAAAAGAGTCCTAAAAAGCTGAATAAAAATTTCATTGCAATCTTCCAACTCAAAGCAGATGTTGTAAGATTTAACCCAAGCTAAATTCTAAAACAAAAACAGAATATTCAGGATATTACAACTTCATGTTAAGTCACATAAATATAATGAAGTTAGTTACATGTTTTCTATTTAAGGAAAAACATTACACAATAGACTGTAAAACCTTTGGGGAAAGAGACTGGATATTTGCTTTCCACATGAAGAGCTCTTAACATGAAGGGGTTTTGCAATATAAATCCAGAAAAAAACCCCTAAATATAGAATAATCGCAGATTGACGGAAATTGTTAATTTAAGTCCATGTTTCTAGACTTTTTTCTTCATGCTATGAAACAACAGTTTTAAACATCAAACAAGAAATGTGCATTTCTAAATGCACACTGATAAAACCCTCACACTTATTGTCAAGAGTAAGTTTTTCTAATGTTTCTAAACCAAAAAAAATCTTATATTCCTCCTCCCATCACCAATATAAGCAGATTTGCATTTTAATCAGCATTTGAAATTCTCTCTTGGTGAAGTAACACAACCTTAAGCGTCCACGTTAAGAAAAAACAAAGTACAGAAATGTAAGACAAAGGCTAAATGTTAATAAATACCAATCATTTTAATGTGTCCTAAACTATAGGCTGCATGAACCTATTAAATGGAAACAGAATTGTAACTGCTAAAAGAAGGAATTCATTGAACTTTAATGAGTCTGCTGAGATTTACAGAATAAAAGAACTTTCCTACGCACATCTGGAGAAAGACTGATTACAATTCTTAGGCTTACAGAGCAAATACCATCTACTGAAAGTTACAATTATTGTGTTACCTCTAACAAGTAAAAGTATCTGTTAAATTGAGGGCTCTTCGTGTCCTCCAAGCCTTTTAATTGTCTTGTAATAAACAAGAATATGTCCTGTCAAAAAAAAATGAAATGTTTACAAGCTTGATTCAGCAGAGAGTAAAAATACAACCCTTTAGTAGTGGAATCTACCCAGATTTACAAATTCATAAACACAGGTACTGGTTATCTATCTAGCATTTCTACACACATCTCTGGCCCTTAAAGTACTACACTGACTTGCACAACTAAACCAACATCTCTGTAATAAAACTGAACACCAGTATAAATGTGAGTAAAAAAACTTTCAGTTTGTTGGTTGTTTTGTTTTGGCTTGGTTTTTTGGTGGGGTTTTTTTGAGGGGTGAGGGAGTGGGCAAGGGGTGTGTGTGGTGGTTGGGTGTCCCCCCCCCGCCAAGTAAGAGAATGAAGTAGGAAAAAAGCCTTTATTTTGTAAACTATTTTTACCTTAAGTTTATCATGGGAAGTATATGGAGCTTCAGGAGCATAGATACGAAAGATATCAGCCAAGCAACATGCTACAAGAAGGCGCACATCTTTATTGGGATTCCTGAGGAAGAATTCAGATGCAAGGTGCAAGGCTAATGGGAGATACTGCTGCTTCTCATCCTCTGAGTCTTGGTCCATATCCATGAAGGTTTTTACCACCATCTGAAAAACACAAAAACCCCACATTTGAGTGCTTTCTGCTTTTATTCCTAATTACTAAACAACAGTTTCTAAAAGGATGCAATGCTATCAATATGTGATTCACTGCACAATCACAATACTACATTTTTTTTGTTATGACAAATGTCAGAAAACAAGATGTATTAATTTGATACTTAAGAGGCTTTTTCACTGAAAGTGAAAATTTAGTTTGAAAAAAAGTTGCAGATTTAACTTTTGAATAGTGGTTTGTTAAAAGGATGAGGATGACTTCTAGGATGTCAGCACAAAACCAGGAGATGTGCCACATATCAGTACAGAATCACAGAATGGTTTCGATTGGAAAAGACCTTTAAGATCATTGAGTCCAACCATCAATCCAGCCCTACTAAGTCTGCCACTAGACCACGTCCCTAAACACGACATCTACTCATCTTTTAAAAGTCTCCAGGGATGGTGACTCCACCACCTCCCTGGGCAGCCTGTTCCAGTGCTTGACAACCCTTTCAGTAAAGAAATTCCTCCTAATATCCAACCTAAACTTCCCCTGGCACAACTTGAGGCCATTTCCCCTTGTCTTATCATTAGCCACCAGGGAGAAGAGATCAGCCCCCACCTCACTACAACCTCCTTTCAGGTAGTTGTAGAGGGCAATAAGGTCTTCCCTCAGTCTCCTTTTCTCCAGACCAAACAACCTCGGTCTCTCAGCTGCTCCTCATAAGACTTGTGCTCTAAACCCTTCAACAGCTTCATTGCCCTTCTCTGGACATGCTCCAGCACCTCAATGTCTTTTTGTAGTGAGGTGCCCAAAACTGAACACCGTATTCGAGGTGCAGCTTCATCAGTGCCAATTACAGGGGAAGGATTACTTCCCTGTATCTGCTGGCCACACTATTCCTGATGCAGACCAGGATGTCGTTGGCTTTCTTGGCCACCTGGGCACACTACTGGCTCACGTTCAACCCATTGTCAATCAACACCCCCAGGTCCTTCTCCTCCAGGCAGCTTTCCAGCCACTCATCCCCAAGCCCCAACCATAGGGTTGTTGTGACAAGTGCAGGACTCAGCACTTGTCCTTGTTGAAGCTCATACAGTTGGCCTCAGCCCATTGATTCAGCCTGTCCAGGTCCCTCTGCAGAGGCTTCCTATGCTCAGGTAGATCAACACTCCCACCCAACTCAGTGTCATCTGCAAACTTACTAAGAGTGCACTCAATCCCCTCATCAATGTCTTTGATAAAAATATTAAACAGAAGTGGCCCCAGTACTGAGCCTTGGAGACCTCAGTCAAATCGGTCGGCGTGTCGTCCCATTCCTCCACGTCACTTGGCATCCTTAGAGTTAAAATTGTGAAGGACAGCTGTATTGCATACCAGCAGGATTTATATACCCATGACACACACAGTATACACAGTACACACATTAGAGATGTAACAGAAAACACAGAATGATAAATCTTGATGGGTCAAATTTGCTTCTAGAATATTAACAGTAAAACACAAGAGCAGATCACACAGCTAAATAAACACATCTCTTACTCTTACCACAATTCTTTTGTTATTGTGTCATTCAAATGATACTGAGGCTGTTCCTCCATTATTAAGCATGCCCCCGCTTCCAACATGAAAACATTGTCTTTCAGCTTACCTCCTTCCTGAGTTTTGGAACCCATTTTTAAACTCAGTTAATCTTATAAATTAAAATAAATGTTTGACAGCAACCTTTCCTGCATTACTGAAAACTCCTCCTCAATTTCTATAAATGTACGAGTACATTCCTTCATGAAGCAACTTACAGCAAACTCAAAAAAATCAAGACAGAAACAGGGAGGAAAGGAGAAAAAGAGAAAGCCAGAATAAAAAAGAACTTATATGTGTGTGTGTATATATATATATATATTTATAGCCACAGTCCATAAAAACCCATATTCTACCTGCATTGGCCTGTTTCCCTGAAAATTTTCTTAAGCTGTAGTTTGAAGCATTAGCTGAAAGGACAAAAGCATCCTATTGACAGCATAGGTCTGTCTGTTGCAGTGTCATACATCACCTGTCCTTCCTAGATACTGGTGTAAAAAAAATCTTGTATTATCATATTCATATGAAAATATTGATAAATTTTGTGTTTATTCCCTCTCTGATATGTCAAAAGCAGACAAGATAATGCAGCATGGCACTGTGAAAACTCACACAACCTTTCTATTTGGCAACAAAATGTTTGGATATTGTGGGATTAAAGTAATGAAATGAGTCTTTGGCACTGTCTTGCCTGTTTGAAAACACACCAGATTTTCCTACATTGCTCTTGTATTCAGAAGGAACTGCCAGCAAATAACCATAAAACCTCATTCTATTTCTCTGCAAAGCACTCCTTGATACTTCTTTTCTATTACAAAACAAAACCTGGACAGTAATTGGGCCACTGGCAAGCTGCAACTGCTATTTAATGTACTGGTCTGTGTTTCCTCCATTGTTTCTTTATAGCCCCATATCTGCCTGTATTTGTGTGTTGTCTTTTGTTTTATAATAAAAGTTTTTGGTGCGTGACGTTCCGTTTATGGCACGCACAAAAAAAAATTAACAGAATACCATGCTGGTCTTTATCTAGAATCCCAGCTACCAAAGCAATACAAATAATGAATAGTATGTTTGGGGTGCACAAAATACATAGTACAATGCAAATAATGAAAGTAATATATAAACTAACTACAGAGAACTATACCATGGTTAAAACCATGATGTAAATTCTGTGTCCTGTGGCAGAACACATCTAAGATTTGGGGAAAAGGGAATGAACAAAGACTTGCATTTAAGTACAACCCATAAATTTGTTGGACTCTGTCATCGTAGTTCAACAAAATAATCCTATGCATTTCTTGAATATTCACAACTAATTATATCTAAAATCCTACAGCCTAGGAGTACTCTCTATAGCCAAGCAACTACTGGCACTGATTAAGGTATTACAAAATAGATTTCCAAATGCCAGCTAATCTACATGAGATAAATTGTTAGAACAGAAGAAAAGGAAAAAAATCCAGACATTAAATAGAATACATGCTTGGCTCTTCATACTTGCTAGAAAGTCAGTAAGTCGCTCAAAATTTCACCAGTTTCAGGACTGGTATTCTTGCCCTCTGACACAACTGAACAATTGATATCAGGCAACAATAATCAAGAGAGTAACTTAAGTCTTTAGAAGTCCAAGACATTGTACGTTTGATGAAATAACTTACTCGTAATAGAGCTGCACATACTAATCAACAACAGTTCCATGGTTTCCTGGGGTAATCCTGTCTTTCTCTCGGCAGCCATCCATCATCTTGTTTCCTCTGAGACAGGAACTGCCTTCTCTTCCTTCCCCCATGTTTATGCTGCATCTAACACAGTCTTGGTCTGGGACTACAGGTCCCAAATACATCCATAATGCAAAGAAACTAAATGACAACATACTGCAAGTTCTTTTCTGTGTTAAGGTCTGACAAAGAAAAGTTACTTCTAATAACCTGACATTAGTAAGGGTGACAGAGCACTGAACAGGCTGTCCAGAGAGGTTGTGGAGTCTCCTTCTCTGGAGACATTCAAAACCTGCCTGGATGCATTCCTCTGCAACCTAGTTTAGGTGTTCCTGCTCTGGCAGGGGGGTTGGACTAGAGGATCTTTTGAGGACCCTTCCAACTTCTAGTATTCTGTATTAGTATTACTTGGGGATACACAGAATCTATTAATAATAGGAATATTAATATGTAAAGTTAAGCATACTCATATAGCCCTCCCCCAAACTTTCTTAAACTGCATTGCAGTCATAGTTGCCACTCTTTGTACATTTCCTGTAACTCCCTTACATTTCCTGCTACGAATAAGGGGCTTTCTGAGATGAATAAATAATTTTTTTTAAAAAAGCAGTGTGCAAGTTGCATGATACCTAACAAATATTGGTAATAAGTATTGGTAACTTCTTATGAAGAACTGCTCATAACTGGTTCAGAAAGATTTTCATAGTTAATTCTTTTTTTTAGCCAAACCACTGCAATACCAGTATTGTGACAGCTAGAAACATACGTATTAGAGAAATCTGCTAATGAAACTGAAAATGTGAAATAAAATACACATGCAAAAGACAAAAGGTTCAAATAACTTAAAGATTTAAATTCATTTATTTTTAAACCCAAACTGGAAAGCACTCATGTAATTGCTGACATATATAAATAGAACAGTGAAGGAATATGACAAAGCAAGACATCCCCAAAAAAATTCAAGACTGTGGTTAATATTCCAGTGAACCAGAGTAAAGAAAAAATACAACTGCAGAGAGAAGACATGAATTGCTACTGCCAGGCAGATTTTAGTACAATTTTTTTTCCCCCAAGGATCTGCATGTTAAGGGTAAATCTTCTTTACTAAAATGATTCATATTACAGGTACTCTATTAAAACAAATTATATTCAAGATGCCATCTGATCCATCCTAAGTATTCTTGTTCTAACTGCAAAAAAAGCCCAAAACAAACAAAACCCCATTCCAATTCCTCTTTGCATTAAGGTTTTAATTTAGGTCTAAAAGGAGTTTCAATTTTGCAAAGTTTTGATTCAACCACTACATAAATATTTTTCGAGCAGAATGAAGTAGGTATTTCAGAGTTAGGTATTAATTATCATCATGTTAAGCAAGTTCTTATTAAGGAAAAAGTTATTAAATCATTAAACCTTAACAGGAACTCACTACTCTTCCAAATTACAGTACTACTGTCTAACTGAAGTCTTGCTGTACAGTTGAAACAACCCTAGCTAGAGCACTACCATTCATTTATATAAAACTCTACAGGCTACAGAAAACTGTTACTGTCCTCTATGCAAAAAGCAGGAGTTCTTTGTTCTTTTCCAAACAAATAAGCACTCATTTAAACACTAATTTCTAGCAAATGTAAAGAACAAAATATAGCTATTCACATTTATGACTAAATTAATTCTGCATTGCTTTTCATTTAATGCATGTCCATTAAGTTACCACATACTAGTACTTCAGTTACCTTGCAAAAATAAGTGTGTTAAAACTATTACAGAAATTTTGTAATTGCCATTTTTACCACAGTACCTTGAAATTCTAATTATCAGAACAAGATTTTACTCTCCCAGGCTCTGCAAACACATACGTGAAATGCTGTGATTATAACACTGGAGATGGTACAGAAATGCAAATGACTTCATTTGAACTAGCGAGAACAACAGTTAAATTAAGACTGCTAAGTCACTCTTAGCACATTATAAGCACATTGAAAACTGAAGAATTTAAACTTTTCAGGGAGGTGTTGACCTGACTGCATAAAAACATGTACTGTGCAAGCCTGTCACTCTGGGCCACCCTTTCACCCCTTGGAAAGAAATGCCCAGACCACAACCGAATTCAATCACAGATGCCTATGATGACATCTACAGAGGTCAGCTCAGTTTCGCCCTGGAATTCTCTGTGCTGGCCAGGAAAGCAGCTCAGCATGACTTGATGCCTGAAATGAGGCGAGATGGACTCTACCTGCAGCTTCTTCTGAGGATGTCAGCATTTCAGTTGCATTGAAACACACACCAGAGGCTGCTGAAGTGTGGTTCAGTCTGCCCACACCTTGCATGCAGTTTACATGTGGTTTGTTTGCAAAGACAGAAAATCAGCATGGTAGCTTGCTCTTATGTGATTCAGCTGCATGTGGCTCTTGTGCAAGACCTATGTCTCAGACAGGAATACCAACTTTCGCTGTTCAGATCCTGGCTCGGGTTTATTGGCTGCATAGATTTAGGTGCACGGTTTGTTGTATGAGAAAGCTCAACTACTGCTGAAACATACTGATGATTTCAGTACTACAGAGAGATGAGAGCTACATAAACACTGAGAGGACAGATTAATCCATGTAGACAAAGACTCAAACCAGTGCCTGCAGAGAGGAAGAGGCGGGCAGATGTAGGAAAGCCTTGTCGGAGTTGGCAGGACAAACAAACCTCCAAGCTAGTCTTGGTATGGGGAAGGCATGTGCAGGTTGCATTTGTTTTACTGTTCTCACAACAGCTTATTCATGGTATTCCAAAGAAGTAACATTTAACCACCCTTGACTTGAAAAAAGACCAAGGAAAGATACTCGGTATTTAAAAATTCACCTTGCAATCATCAAAAGAAGAAATTTAGCAATTCAGAGAATTTGATACCATTTACTGTTACTGGAATGACGTCAGAACTTAACTTCAGTATCAAGATTAAATACAAGAGATATTTAGAAGTAAAACTTCCCCAAATCTATGTGAGCCCAGCTGACTCTTCAAGAGGCTGGACAGCTGAGGAAAAGATGCCAAGGGAAAGACGAAATGAAAATACACCCCAAATGCTGCAATTTTCAACTCTGCCATCAGAGCGTTTTTGCTTTTTTTTCCTCACATGCTTTAAGCAGTATTATGGCTGACCCTTGCCATTAGCTATTAACAATAAATCATGTTCTTTGACTAAGACCTAATTGTAAAACATAGCAAAATCCACAGACACGTGTATCTGGAAAAAAATACTTCTACATGGTGCAGATTCAGTATGAGAAGTCTTGGTCTCCCTCAGCTATAGTCCTACCTATCAGCCGGAACAACCAAACATGGAAAAATTGAAATTACTGTATGGACAGAAACAAAAAGCACCATCCTCTTGCAGGGTTTCACTTCACGGCAAACAACTACTTTTCAGGGTCTGTATCTCTCAGAGTTGCTGCTAGACAGAGGTAGATGCACAAATTAAGCAAGGGGCATATGTGAACCATACAAACAACAACCTGGAAAGGAGCTGAAGGATCTGTGAGGTTTTGCTGCTGTTATTAGTAAAATGAAAGGTAGCACTCTCTGGAAGTGTTAGTAACTCCTGAAAAATAAATGTTATTGCCTGATTTCCACTACAAATTCTGTATCTGGTCTATACTCTCTACCAGGACACTTCACTGGCTCTTGAATAACTCAGGAAAAAAAAAACAACAAAGAAACACAACAAAAAAAACCCACAACCAAAAAAGTTTAACAAAAGATTATACAAAGGACATTGTATGCTCTTTGGGGCAGAGACTATCTGCTTCCTTCTTTGTATGCTGCTTATCTAGTGAAGGCAATGACCAAGGTTTCTTGATGCGACTACAGACATATCCTAAGAGAAGCAGCCTGTGCAGCAATACCCCTCTGACTAGGCAAACAGTTGAACTGGCTGGGGATCAACCTACACCGGGCTTTTCTTGGGAGGTTTGACAACTGCCAGAACATGAGCAAAGCAGTCTCAGACTTGCAATTTACTGTTATCTTCACATCGGTAAAACAGCATACTCTGTACTATTTTACTTACATCAAGCAACTCTCAGAATATTTTCCAGGAGCCCAGACGTTAAATTAATCTGACATGTGATAAAGTAGAGAGCCTGACTATTACTTAAAATAAAAACAGCATACTGAGCAGTTCATTAATTATTTGAAGTCGCTTTTTTGACACACACATTTTTAACTAACTACATAATGATTTATAAACTTCACACACATAGAACATTCACGATCAAAATAGAACAAGCATTGTTACCAGTTTGGGAGAGGGGTTGTACAATTACCCACATGTTGTATCTTCAAGGCCTTACTAAAGTCCAGGTAGACAATGTCCACAGCCTTCCCCTCGTCCACCAAGCAGGTCACCTCATCATAAAAGGAGATATGATTAGTCAAGCAGGACCTGCCCTTCCTGAACCCATGCTGACTGGGCCTGATCGCTTGGTTGTCCTGCATGTGCCATGTGATGGCACTCAGGATGATTTGTTCCATCACCTTCCCTGGCACCGAGGTCAGACTGACAGCTCTGTAGCTCCCCGGGTCTTCCTTCCGGCCCTTGTTCTGATTGTTAAGCAGCTGGTTTATAAGCCTATTCTTCCCAATTTCCAGCGTTGCCATATGCACAGTTTCTTTACACACCTTTTGCAGTCCGAACCTCTTCCATAGTCCTCACTCTTCTTTGGTTGGTTGGTTGGGGGATTTTGGTTGGGGTTTTTTTTGCTTTTCAAATAAATTCCCATCATCATCTGTTTAATAATTTGCCGTGTAGCCTAGCAGAACTTTATTTGAGCATATTACCATTCAGCTACTGCCTCAAGCTTCGTCATTTCCATACCCATATTTCCATCATCTATCCTGCTTTTTGTTCCATAAACTGCATGTTTTGATAGTGGTCAGAATATCTGATAAGTTTTGGAGACACAGAAAGATTTTCTTTAAACTCTGCTCTCACTATATTAGCAACTCTGATTATTCTTTTCTTTGTTCTTTTCACTAGTAAAACTGCACACTGTTTTGCTGGTTAGTTTTCGGTTTTCTTTAAAAATCCTTAACTTCTTTTTTAGTGTTTGTGTGATTTGAGGGGGTTTCTGTTCATTTGTTTTCCTAATACAGAACTTTGTTCATGCTTCTTAGCAGATTTCCCTTCCTCCTCCCTTGAAGTAATGTTTGTCTCTGAAGTCTTAAGCATATCTTAAAGAAATCTTTTGGTTTAGGTTCTACAAAATTTTGGAGGTTGATGTAGTAGCTCCAGCCAGTATCTCCATGGCTTTCTAGCTCAGTATTAAGGTGAATAACCCTTTACAGTCTAAAACTTCCTCTGAGAACTATCTTTAACTTAAAGGATATAGACTAAATTATCTAATTGCTGCTTTTCTACTGTATCCTCTGACTTGCAAAAATGTCATGGCTAGAATATTCTTTCCTCTTATCCTTACTTTCTTTGAATCACTTAATGTGTACAACTGTGCTTGTGAGACAGTTGAGTGGCACTGCTTTTTATTACCGAAAAGTTTAGTTAGGATGCAGTCTCTGAATCACGGAAGGGCTGTGGAGCTGAATGTCTGTCTTGCTGCTATGTGCTCACTTTCATGCTGGCTCTGCCTAGGATTTCCAGAGTGCTGAGCAGAACAGGTTCCCTGCAATGTGTGTGCTTCTGAAATCACTGGGTCGGGGAAGAACAGCCAGAGTTAAGGGTTCTCTGAGACTGAGGAGTCCACTTGGCTCAGCTGCTCTTGACCATTAAATTCAACACAAGGTTTATAACCATCTCTGTCCAAATCACTTTTTGGAAGGATTTTTTCTTTTTTAGGGAACTTCACACAGTTTGAAGAGACCTAATTGAACATAATGTTTACTCAAATTATATTAAATGAGTGAGCCTGATGATAACCCCCGGGCTATCAGTTTGGCTGAATACTCTTCATCCTCTTTTGTAGTGATAGGACATGGGGTAATGTTTTTAAACTAGAGTAGGGGTTTTTTTGTTTGTTGTTGTTGTTGTTTTCCCAAGAAAATGGGGGCACGGAGGAACTGGGACCCCTCAAGCTGGGCTGTGAGGGGGAGGACATGTCCGCCAGGTGTGAGGGGATCGCGGGGGGCACGGCTTGGGGGGGTATTGTGAGCC
>NW_010163017.1:0-14011 GCF_000695765.1 Mesitornis unicolor
GGCCCAGCCTCGCCTCCATGAGGAGCCGCTGCACCCCGTGCCAGAGCCCACGGGCATTCACCCTATCTCGGTCCACACGCACATCACAGCTTCCTTCACCGTGGTCCTCCCCATTCCCTGTTGGTGAAAGGGGAAGCAGAGACAGGGCCAAACTTCACCCTGGTTGTTTGTCCACTTCGAGAAAATTGCGTAAGTGGAACCTGCACTCCAGGGCCACAGTCAGCACCACCGCGCTCAGATACGGCCCCTCTCCTCCCCAGAGGCAAAGAGGGAGGATCCTTCCAAGGGTTACACAGATACCGTCCCACTGCTACTGCCTGGGCTGTCCCTGAACCTTCACCCTGCTCCCCACGGGGACAGTGCACCTTCCCCCTGCATCTCCCTCCCCCAGCAGAAGCCATTCTTCCACAGGGAGCAACAGCCAAGTAGGCAAAGTCACACAGCCTCTGTGGTCTCTAAGGTTCTTTCTCCCCAAACATTGCAATTGTTTAATAACACAAACACAATATTTATGGTATCATTGAAATAAACATTCCCACTGCAATATGCCTACAGAGAAGTGCTGTCTTCCCTACTACCTTAAAAAGCAGCAAAAGCAAGTATTCTCCACTTGGAAAAACACACACACACCATAACACCAGTTTCTAGAGAGCACTTTTAAGTAGCTACACCTATGATCCCTCAAAATATGAGAGCTTTTCTTATCATTTCACAGTTATAGAAGACTTATAATTATGACCAGTCTTAGCTTTTCCTGTTTGTATCCCAGGCTGTATCTTAGGTTCCTTTCTCCCTTTCTCAAAAGACAATCCCAGATCTGGTATTCAACATGTTCCTTACAGCACTTATTTTAGCCAGCCAGCTTTCATTCTCCTATTCTTTATTACAGCATAAAAAGGATAAAAAGAAAGGAAAAAAAAAAAGGGCTTCCCACTTTTATTTGCTTTATAAAAAGCCTGAAAAAGTGTAAGTAGCTTCTGGACACTGATGACCCTTTGGGTGCAGTAGAGAATAGGTTTGTCTCTTCCTTTCATGTCTCCAGAGAGAACGCCTCTCACAGAATAGCATGGAAATTTTTCTTTGCATTGTAATTATTTTATTTCTTTCCATCTCTGTAAATGAACACTTTTGAGATGCCCAGTGGAGATTTTGTTTCCCTTGTAAAATGTAAAAAAATAAGGTTGTGGTCTTCTGTGTCTCAAGTGAGAGCTGTGTTTTCTTAAGTCTCTGCTTCAGCACTATGGCACAACAATACTTGGTGATTACAATCGCCCATGCAAAGCAGTTAAAGCGTTGGCAGGAAAATCAGAAGCAGGATCCCCTACATTGTTAGTACTCATCTCTAATGATTCCAAGAGTTTAGTTAATTCCATCAATATTGACATTGCTGAGCAGCTCAGTGGTCTCTGGTGCTAGCTCAGGGGTTTTCTAGTAGTGTTTGCTCCTGACCTACAGCAGTGTATTGACTGTATAAGTGTATTAGGCCCATAAGTCATTTTCACAAGGAATATTTCCATGTATATAAGATAATAAACTGCTTTATGCCCAGCCATCTACAGTTTGCATCCATTTGTTCTAAAGGAGCAGTTACATTAGAAGAGACAAACAGCAGCCTCTGGAGACTAGTTTCATACTGTCCTGTCAGGTTTCAGCCATTACAAATAACAACCTTTTGAGGAATCTCCACTGCTCTGCAGGTTATAAATCCTTGGTTATCCCCCTGTTACCTACCAAGCCAAATGAACATGACACCTGTAGGATTTTTTCCCTGTGAAACCATTAAAGAGTAATACCATCTAAATTTCATGGGAGTAGGGGTTTCCTCTTCAAACAAAGCAGGACTTATTCTGCAAATAAGTATAGGTCAGAGAAAGGGGTTCAGAAACCCAACCATACTCTGCCTTACCTCACAGTCTTTTATTTCTTAGTAGAGGAGGCTCCTCTTATTTCCCCTGCCATACGTTTGTCCTGGGGATCAACTTACTGTCTGCAAACCATGGCAGTCAGCCAGTCTGTGTCAGCCTGCTCCAGTTGCCAGTGTCCCCCATCACCCTTCTGATCCATGATTCTCAGCTGTGGCAAATAGCAGTCCTATCAGCACTGAGTATCTGCACAGCTGAACTTTGTTTCAGGAAATAAATGAGCAGAAACAGGGAGGCATGCACAACATCCATCAGAACACAAGCATTCCCACTTCTCTAAAGCAGAAGTTATAAGAAATTTTAACAAGTGTTACACAGCCTAAATATAATTTGGGCTTTTTTACTGAAGTGCTAAACCTCAGATTTTCTTTTCCATTTTTTTTCCTCCCCCCTTGCAGGCTTTTTAAAGCAGCAGACATAGCAGCGATGCTCCTAACTTTCACTTCTGGCATGAAATGCAGCTGAGGCTTGGTTGAGTCATAGGCTTTTGAAAATTGTCATTAACCTTTTGTTCCTTGTGCTCTCCAGGTAAAATTCGCTCACATGCCAAAGAAATAATTGCACTTGAACTTTCTCAGAAAGTCTCCAGGCGCTCACTGTCACCACAGCAGCAACAGCCTTGTGCAGGGAGTGGCTGCCTGGCTGGGAGGGCAGGAGGGCAGGACATTGCAGCACACAGCGAGCAAGGCCGTGTCCTTCAAATTCAAATGGAACACAACCTGCAATCTAAATGAAAAGATTAACTACTGCAATGACAGAAGGAGGAATCTCAGCATTTAAATGGTAAACTGTAAACTCTGAAAGTTCAGCATTTAAATTCTGGCAGTGATGTATTAGGGAGCCTAGAGGTCTCAGCATACTGGCATAACATACAAGCAACTCCTCACTTTTTCCTCCGAAGTGCCCCTGATTCAGATCAGTTCAAGTACTAGAAAGACAGGACATTCCAAACTTTAATTTGCTGTGCAGTTGTAACTTGAACCTGGTGGGCAGTCTTCAATCACACATGTATTTTTATTCCAGGACCCATTTCCTCTCTCATTGCATACGATGGTTACAGTCTCACAGCTAGCGTCTCTCAACATCTGAATGCCTGATTTAGTAATCTCAATCACTCATTATATTTAAGCAAGTTCATCTGTCAAATTCATGGGATTCAGGAAAGCATGAAGTAAACCCAAGTTGCTCTTTTACCTTCTTTGAGTACCTCACTATGACAGTGCACAGATTTATGGTGCAGTTATTTGCTGCTTCTGCCCTCTCAGTTTGGCTTGTCAGCTCCTAGGTACAACAATGTAAACATGAAATATCCAGTATGCAGAGGGTCCAAGAGAAATGGGATTAGCAAGAAAATGACATGAAGATGACAAGCTGCCTCCGAAGGCTCCCAACAGCTTCTCAGATGTTTGTTTGATTTCTACCCTTACACTAGGAGTCACAGTAGTAGCAGTGCTGACTTTCCCAGGACAAAGCAAATCGCTGTTAAAGTTGAAAGAAGTAGCCCCAGTGCCAGGTTCATCAACTCTGAAGCCATCTGTGCTGCACATCCTCACTGTACTGGTGTCAAGGAAGAAACTATAGTGTATACACGTTAAAAAATTGAAGTGTGAGAGGGAGAGGCTTTACTGTAGTGTTTCTGAAAGATCCGTAAGTGAAGAGCTGTAGAGCCACAAATGAACTATGCCATCCTTTGTCCTCCTTCATCCTAATTCCAACTCCTCCTAGATTGGATTCCAGGGGGGGTTGGAATTAGGATGAAGAAGGACTAAAGATGCCATAGTTCATCTAATCCAATCCAGGAGTTAATTTCGGAAGTCTCGCTACGTCTTCCAAATAGCAGCGTTGATGTTGAAGGACATGTATAGTTACAAATTCATGCATTTCTTCACCAATTCAGGGAAAATGCTCAACTTAAGACGTTCATGTAAGTGAAGAAGTTTACCTTGCTTTTCTAATCTACTTGTTTACAATAGGATTTGTGGTTCTTTTCAGAGGGAGTAGCTACACAGGATAACGCAGCGTATTCCACAGTACAGAGGTACAAATGCACTTGAAGTGAGAGATATGCATAATTACAAATTCTGTTAGGAGGAAGCTCTGACCATTACTCAGACATAGCCTTTGGGCATGGAATTGTAAAGCACAAATAGATGAATAAATAACATAAAATGGCCACCATGTGAGCTTTGATAAGTGTCCAAATGCATTTTAAACTAAAATGAACTGTTCTTTAGTGAGTCCACTAATTTATTCCAGCCATCTGTGGCAGTGTAAACAAAACTTGTCTCCTAAACTGCTTTAAAATTTTTTAGATGTAGCAAGGACCACAAGTTTCAACATGATCATCTTGGAGGAAAAAAAAATTAAGCAAAAAGAACCCACATATTTTCACACCACAAACATCTTTTGATAACTACTATCATGCAATTCAAAGAAATATTAAAAAGTAAAACTTGTTTCTGGCATAGCATAATGTTTTCCTATTTAAATGCCACCAAATGTTTCTTTAGGATATTTTAGGGGATAGAAAAATCTGGCTTTCCCCTCCCCCCAACCCAGTCTCCACTAATGGCATCTGTAGACAAATCCCATATTTGTTACTAAGCTTGAAAATTGCTAAATCGATGCCCTGGATTTGCATTGGTCTGAGAGTCTTTTCTCTGTATGTGCCTCAACTTATTTTGTCTTTTAATGTGCTTTTCATGTTGCTGGACCTTAGCTAGGTAGGAAATTCGAGTGTTTATAAGCTAAAAGCTGTACATATTTAGCATGAGTCTTCCCTGGATAAAAACAATTACAGGTCTCAGATTAAGATGGGATTTTGGAGCACTGAACTTGAGGAAGACACTTACTTTACAGGAAGAGTATGTTGGACTTCATTTTAGAGATACTGAGCAACCACTCAGTTCACAGTCACAGAAGATTAGGAGTTGGAAGGGACCTCGAACGATCATCCAGTCCATCCCCCCTGCCAGAGCAGGATCACCTAGACTAGGTGTTACATGAGACCCAATTATCCTTTCTGGACAAAATGGAAATCCACTATAAGATTTGAAAATTGGAAATCACTGAGTTGCCTCTGAGACATCTCACAGTTTTGGTGGTGGAAGTGCTGTCACATCCATCTCTTTCAGCCTGAGTGTTAGAAGCAAACGGAGCTCTTTTCCAGGTTTATGCACCTCTGGGATGAGAGGAGTATAAAATAAGTTTTGTTTTGAATGAGCAGACCATTTGTGTTGAGACCCAGCACATTGCACTATTTGCACCTTCTACATTCAAAAGGCAGACCTCACCTGTGTCAAAGCTTGCTGCCACAGGGAACGAGATCTAGTTTGGAGCCATTTCATTGTGCAGCAGTAAAGCGAAATAAAGTGATACTGAGTTCACACGAGATTCCTGTGGATGTCAACTGGATGGTGTCTGTGTAAACTGACCTTCCAGTCCTCCCTTCCCAGTGCTCAGAAGGTTTCCACATCTCCAAGAAGTCACATTGCCAGGCTATTAGAGAACAGCTTTACTACATATCTAACTTTTGCTAACAATAAGTATTTTTCCATTCAGGTAAATATTAGAGATGGTGTCTTACTGCCTATCTTATGACTGTGCAAAATTGACTACTTCTGTGCTTGCAGTTTCAATGGGAAGCATGCAGTGAGACCAGAGGAAGATCAGCCTTTAAAACAGACACCACAAATATATTTACTGAACTATTGGTATGAATTCACCCCTTCCTGCAACAGCAGGAGCATCAGCAGGAGATTTTTTTATAGGGATTTTGTAATTTTATTGCTTTCCAGAGACACTGAGAAGTTACAAACTGGCCTGTTGAATAATTTACAAAATACTACTGTTGTTTACTATTGGTCTCTATAGTTGCAGCATAACTAGCTTCAACTTTGATAGCTTTTCAAATGCCTTACAAAACAAGCATTTGACAAACAAAATGGCTACTGTTTGCTTTTTTTAAATGACTTTTGTAAAGAAAAACCACCACCAGATTAACATCCTGAAAACAAATGAATTGTTGGTGTGTTTGGATTTTTCCTATGTAGTAGTTCAAAAAGGAACAAACACTCTTCTTAATGCACCCCAGGATGCCACTGGCCTTCCTGGCCATGAGGACACATTGCTGGCTCATAGTCATCCCGCTGTCCACCAGGACTCCCAGGTCTTTTTTCCCCTGAGTTGCTCTCTGGCAGGTCAGCCCCCATCCTGCACTGATACACGGAGTTGTTCTTAGCCAGATGCAGTACTCTACACTTGCTCTTGTTGAATTTCATTAACTTTTTCCCCATCCAACTCTCCAGCCCGTCCAGGTCATGCTGAATGGCAGCACAGCCTTCTGGTACGTCAGCCACTCCTCCCAGCTTTGTATCATCAGCAAACTGGCTGAGAGTACATCCTGTTCCATCAAGGTCACTGATGGATATATTGAACAGGGCCAGACCCAGTGCCAACCCCTGAAGACACGGGCCTCCAACTAGACTCGGCTCCACTGACCACAACGCTCTGAGTTCTGCCCTTCAGCCAGTTCTCAATCCACCTCACTATCCAGTCCACATTTCTTAAGTCTGGCTGTGAGGATGCCATGAAAGACTGTGCAGAAAGCCTTGCTGAATTCAAGGTAGACCACAGCCATCTATCTATCCCCTCATCTATCCATTCAATTACACCATCATAAAAAGCTATCAGATTGGTCAAGCATGACTTCCCATTGGTAAATCCATGTTGACAACTCCTGAAAACCCTCTTTTCCTTGACATGCTTGGAGATGGTGCGAAGAACAAGCTGTGACATCACCTTTCCCAGGTTGGGAGTGAGGCTGACCAGTCTGTAGTTAGCAGGTCCCCCTTCTTGCCCTTTCTGAAGACTGGAATGACACTGGCTTTTCTCCTGTCCTCAAGTACATCTCCTTAAAAAGAAATAAATCCTAGTTTTAATAGTAAAGGCAAAACAAGAATGAAGAGTTACCTTTCCTGATTTTGTAACGTGAAAACTTAGCTTTTCCCTAGCATATGTATAATGAGTGACATTCCCAAAGGACTGTCTGTATGCTTGCTTAGAGATAATTTACAAGTGACATTAGTTGTTTAGCCATGTAAGAGCACATATTAGTTTTATATTAACAGACAACTTGCTATTTGTCTATTACAGTACACAAATTAATATTTTCTTTTTCATGTTACTTTAATACATACTGGATTGCCAGTAAAACAGTGAAGCTTTCTCCCTCCACCAGTGCTTCATGTAAACACTACCTAAACAGGGCTTTGCACATTTTTTGCCCAACTCTTCACATGCCTATGAGTTGTTTCATACAGAGAGTTCCATTTACTTGCAAATTATTCATTTACACTGGCCTATAACATCAGCAGTTGTGGTCATACACATGGTGAAGTGTATTGCTCCTATTGCAAGATTTAAACAGAGTTAAAAGGCTTCGAGTTGAAAATAATTTTCTAATAAAAACTACTGTGTTCTCCTGGTTTTTACAGTGCTCAGTGCAACAGATCCCAAATATAACTTGAATTTTATAATAGTATTCAACAGCCATCAACACTGAACAGACACGGGTAATTAACTTGAATATTTTGTTTAAGGCAAGCAATAAAAGAATGTTGGAGAAAAACTGTTCTATGGTCCTTTACATTGCAGAAATAACTGCTGTAAGGTAACGTAGTGCTTGGGCTGGGAACATTAAGTGGAAGCCCCCAAAGCACTAACCTTTTGCTCTGTAACTTCCAGCAAATAGGGAAAAAAAAACAAAAACTTGACTACATTTATCCACAGAACAGTTCAAGAAAACTTCTCTTCCCTATCTTGCTATAGACTGTCACGGAATCGCACCAAAATGGCTACATGCACACAAATAATGAACTCAAACAAGCTTTAATCTGCAACTGAAATTAAGCAGACAAAACTTCATTCACCAAAACAACATTCCACTGACATTCAACAAATACAGGTTTGATATGCTGGTTGGGAATATTACCAGACACAGCTGAGTTAAGAATTCTTAACTTTTGGCCAAACGATCCAAAATGTGCACTCACTCACTCACTCGCCAAAAAGGGAGGGCTCTCAATCTCAAGAAGTTACCTTAAGTGGCGTCCCAACTCAAGGGGAGAGTCCCTGACTGCAGACCCGCTGCTCCGAGGAGGACTGACTCAAATGAGTCCTCCGATGGAGCCCCATTTATACCCTGGTCAAATCTGCTCTGTGGTCAATCCATGGTCGTGTCAGTCCCTCTTGGCTGAGGACCCCAACTTTCCTGCCTTTGACCCCCACTGTGTGGACCAGACATGAGCTGTGAGGGGACAGGCAGTCCTGGTGCCTCCAGGGCCAGAAACTTTAGCACTGTTTGTGTTGGGACTTTCTCAGGTCTTTAGTAGGGTGGGTGCATCTGCCACATAGACCTGACTGACTTTTACCCCAGGACCTATACACTGTGAAGAAGAAAGCAGATTTTCACTTACAAGTCTCAGATGTGACTACAGCCCCCAGCAGTTGGTACAAAATGATGGATAAAGACTACCCACAGTCTCTGCTGTTGACTGAAGAACTGATGTTCAGATAATACAAACGACTCATAGCACATCCCTGTGTCCTTGCTAAACTACCAGGCTGATGGCAAGCTAGTCATCTGTCTTGGACTGTTTTGAGCAAACTCCTGAAGACTATTTCACCACTTCAGAAATAGCTAACTTTACAATCAGCAACAGTTATTGCCTTCTTGGCAAGGTCAAAATGAATAGGAGAAATTAATTCCTACCCAAGGTCCCTGCAAAACATAGGCAAGACATTAATTCACTGCCACCCTAGCCTAAGGTAGCAATTGTCAATAGGACAAACAGCCTGCATCATCATTTTCTCTAATTTAATCAAGGTCATATTAGATCACTACATCAAATCAAGCAGAGTCAATTTGATTTAAAAAAAAAAAAGAAAATAAAAATGGTTTGAGCTAAACCAGTTTCCTTCTGGAAATTAACCCTCTATCACAAACATTATCCATCAATGCAGACCATCTTATTTCCGCTGAAAATGACTACTGCTATAGAACACACACAGTGTTCTAAAAAATCCTCTCCCACCAAATAAAAGAAGATTACAACGCCTAATCTCATGCCTAACTTTGTGGATTGTGATCAGATTCAAAAATTTAATTCTTTTTTGTTTCCTCCAAAACTACTATTTGTACCTTTCTCTTCATCTTTACCTATCGTAAGCACCATGATACCAGTCAACCTGGTGGCATGTTTTCTAGACAAATGTCTTGCATATACCATATTGTCACTTCTCTGGTCATTTCTTGTTTTACATGTTTGAGGTGGGTTTTTTTCCTATATATCATATTTAAGTCTCAAACAGGAAAACAACTTTCATGAAGCACTGAAATGTACGCCTAACAAAACTGTACTGTATTATGCTGGGGGCTGTCTACCACATGCAGGGTTAGATCTTTAAAAACAAAAATCATAGTGTATGCGGAGCTGTCCACTTCTTACACCAAGTAAGAGGTTTTGTGGTTTTTTTGCTGGCAGTTTGTTTGGTGGGGTTTTTTTTTTGTTTTTAAGATTACGTCCAGTACAGTTCTCTCCCTAAATTTATACCAATTATCACTTTTTTTCATTGCAGCACCTATACAGCCAAGATTTTACTCTAACTGCATAATAATCTATTGCTATGGCAACTTTTGGCTAAGCTGCATTCCACCTTCCTGCAGAATGCCTGCAGTTAGGTGGAATACAGCCACAATATCTGGCTGGGAAAGTGTGATCTCCACCTGGCTGGGACTCATGGGCAGAAAGAGGGACGCAGATACAGTCCTTTAAGCCCACACAGCAAATTCCTGCTTCAAACATTCAAAAAACTTGAAAGATCCCTCCCACGTGCCTCATAACACCTACATCAATAGCTTCTATAGCCAAAACATTTTTTTTAAGCTTGTCAAATAGTGACAATGAGATCACATATATATACATACTTGTCATTTCACACTTGTTGCAGAGAAAACCTATATCACTGCCACTGGATATATTCGCTATAAGCATGAAGAGAACAGAATCTCATAAGATTTAAGCGGCCTTTTTATTTTATATTCTTTTTCTCAATCACAGAAGAAATTAATCATCTTCATATAAATAAAGCTATTGTAAATACCAAAGTCAATGGAGCTATGACAATTAAGATTGACTAAAGAGCTCCCCCGCACACACACAGCCAGACCTGCAGTTGAACCACGTTGTAACAGACTGGCTGGCCCATCTGTTTGCTACACTTGTTTGTTATTCTCCCACCATATACTTAAACTGTCAGCTCTGGTTTTGGGTTATATGCTTTGCAAGTACATACCAGCCATTTAAAGATTATGAGCTTCCCCAACCCCCATTAAAGCCATGGTAACACAATTTGTCTTGGATCTGATTTTGCACTGCTTGAGTAATGTGACACTGAGCAAGTACTACTCACTACAGCTGTAGGTTGTGATTTTGAGAGGGACAAGTCCTAGTATCAGGAGAATGAATTTGAAAGTATGCAGTCTGGCAGAGAGAGACATAGCTGGCTTTGCTTCTTCCAGTAGCACTTTTTTTCCTTTTAAGTCCATACCTCCATCTCATACTGCTTCCACAGAACAAAATGAAGAAGAGACTGGTAGACTAGGAATATTTATGACTAAGTATAACCTCAAAGTGTTTTAGAATAGGAATAATACACTTGGGATAACAACGGCTGTAAGTTCTATGTAGATCTGTGAATTTATATAAGCTGCACTGTAGGGTTTATTTTTCTTTAAGGCAGAAATAAAACCTTCTTCAACAAAACCAAAATGCATAGAATCTCTTTGGCCAAAACATATTTAATTGGAAGAAAACATGGTTTGCCATTTAAAATCTCTAGAACTTAATTTATCTTTTTATATACAATTTAGGGCTCTATCTGTGGATTGTGATTTTTAATTTCAAAATCAGTTATGTTATTTTTGCTATCTATCAACTACAAGATGCTATATTTTACTACCAAGATACTGTAATGAACCACTATTTCAAGATTTGAAAATCTGTAGGTACCTATGAACTTGTAATTCCCTTCTGCCCATGGTTGAAGGGATTTTTATTTTTTTTCACTAAAGGGTATCTAATATTGCAGAAAGTCTGTCTAGGTGTTTGATGATAATTAGCTAAGACAGCCTCTTGGAAATCTTATTCATCAAAATACTACTGAGTCCTAGGAAGGTTGCGGTCCTCTGTTGGAAAGTTTCTCATATGCAGGCTACTTGGTTGCATGAGGTTTAAATTACATAAAGTATTGATTAAAGTCTTTCTCAATTAACTGTTGCCAACTTAAAAGGTAAACCAGGCCATTAATGTGCCTGTTCTTTTAAGGGAACACTTAGGGCCAGATTCCTGACTACGTTAGAGCTCTGTTGTACTGCTCCACAGCCGCCCAGAGAGGGCTGCTTAGGTAACAGCTGCTGTTCTGCCCTGACCCTGCAAGCCTCAATGTACAGGTGGGATTTTCCCAGGGCTCAAATTTTCTACTGATATAGTGCCCATCAGCTGTGCCTAGCCTCATTTGTAGCAGCAGCAAAGGAGGCAAACGATAGTATTTATACACAAGATCGGCATCAGGGAAATCAGGATTAAAACTGTTACTGCAACTTCTTTCAAGGCTATAGAATGGGCTTTGCATTTTCCAATTCTAACATAACTTTTTAAAAAAGTATTTGATTTCTGTATATCAAAATATTCTATCAGTCTACCAATGTCATTATTTGGTGTTCTGTTTACTGAAGGTCAGGATCTGTGGTATCTGCTGTTTGCAAAACACAGTGCATGTTCATAAGTCAAGGCATTCACTGATGGAACTTTGAGGGGTTAATTTTGCCCCATCATCTATAATTAACTGCAGCAAAGATCTGTATATTTAAGTGAAGAAGCCTTTAACCACCCCCAGCAAGGGGGCAAATAGTTTCTGCTCAGGTGAGAAAGCTGTTGCATGTGACACGAATCTATGGAGAGGACTCGAGCCAAATTTTTTGATTACTTTAGATATCCCTTGACTACACAAACAGTCAGGTCCCACCAACTTCAAGGAGTGCTTAGAAGGATATGCTGTATGAAAGGAGTTCAGGTAATAATCAAGAGCAGCCATTGCTATATCACAAATAGTTCCTGCTAAGTAACCACTGAAACAGTCAGTTAAAAGGAAGGATACATCTCTAAAAGCAACCACAGTAAATGAAGTTTCTGAGCCCAAAGTACAGTTTTAGCCAATAATTGCAATACAAGCAATAGCAACACACACTCCTTACAACACTTTCTCAGAAAGCCTATGCACACAGGGCTGTGACCAGCAAGTCTCAGTTGCTGGTGGAAGCCTACTCATGTAACAAAGCTATACACACTGCAGAAGGTAAACTCTTATCACGCAAGTCTCTCAAAAGAGACCTTTAAACTTTCTGTAAAGTCATAAACAGACTCTGGACCCATTCATAATACTGACAAGTTCACAGAAGACAAAACCAATTCAAGTTTTTCCCTTGTTTTGTTTATAGAGAACAACACGTGTCGTTTCTTCTAAATCAATGTATGCCTGAAGCTCATCATTATCTAAACTTCAAGTATTTGCATTTCTTCCATAAAAGATGACAGCAATACCAAATAGAGAGTGAAAAAAGTACGCAAAATGAGTCCATTTGAGACAAGTTTTAATACTGTAACACTTTGATCCCTACTTGAGTCATTGAACATCTGAAGTTTCTACAATACAGATATCATTTCTATTACCAGTATACACTTCACAAGAGGATTTGTGGATTTCCCTTCCCTTTTACGGTAATACAAATGGTCTGCACCTCATGTTCAGAATAATGATATCCTAAATCAAACTGTTTAGTCACAGGACACCTCAGCCACATTAAGCCATTTCATCTACCTGTGCTCTTCCTATCTGCTCACTAACAGAGCCATAGGCTGTTGCACAAAGAAAGAAGTGTGGGAGGATGTATAAATAACCAGAGCATGCCTAATGTTTTTCTTCTCAGCTCTCTTCTAACTCTTTGCTACAGGCTGTCACACCTTTGCTTCCTCTATTCATTCTGTTTTTACTACCTCTGAAAGTTAGTCAGACCTTTTTAAAAGTGCTACAAGCATACCCCTAGGGCTGCACTTGCTTCTTTGGTCTGAGCTTTTTCCTTTAATACACTTTCCTGCTTGTTTCATTATCCCTTCCTCTTATTCTTCTACCACCTGTTCTTCATCCTCTCTTTTCACTTGCCCTTTTTACCACTTGGAGCTTTTGCTTTTAACTCTGTTACAGCATCAGGAACCTTTTTTCTTATTCCTCTGTGATGAACAGTTTACATTTGAGTATAAACTCAATCTAGTTTTGTTATTTTTCAAGCATACTATGGCTGCATTTGTAGCACTAATTTTAGTAAATAATGGGTCTGCAGGACACAAAACAGACTTTTAAGCCAAAGTAAATTTTAAGATGTTAAGAAGAACAGTCACCTTCTGTCTGATTGATCATGAGCCTTAGGGGATGGTCTACATCTGTTATGAGTTGGAATTATCCTCCTACTTGGAGGAAAGCCAGAGCACTGGAAAATGGGAAGAAAAATTCATAACCAAACATCCTTCTAATGAAGATGCTTTAGACGTAATTAAATTGATCAAACAGCAAGGTGGGATGCATAGTGGTCCTTTCCACTCAGTTTATCTTGGGTGGATTCACAGTTTCCAGCTAATTATGGAATAAAGGAAGTGCACTAGTAGGGGGAAATACTTTTACTTTCCCCAACTCCCTGGATGAGCATTAAAAAGTATTTCTTCCATATCAAGTTGCTCTATGTTGCATTTCACCCCACATTACCTTGAGTTCTGCAGCAGGGTGTAAAGTTTACATAGTGTAACATCTGATGAACTTTTGCTCCATGGGGATCTACAACAATATGTGCTGAGGATTAATTAGTGTGTTTCTTATTATTATGAGTCCAGAAAAGAGTTAAATAGTCCTTTATTTGGTAAAGGAAAGATTAAAAAGAAAGCTAAAGCAAGTAGGATGCAAAGTTAAGTGGCTAGCGG
>NW_010163017.1:14042-59177 GCF_000695765.1 Mesitornis unicolor
TCAGCAGTTGAAAGTCAGCCCATCTCTAGCAAATTCAGGGCAAATCAATACTAATTAAGAATTTGGCCTAATATTGGCAGGCAGAACCCCAAAAGAAATCCAAAAGGCAGACTCAAAGGGACTTTCAGATACAAATAATAATCTTCATGAGTTGAGAAAGAGAATAACTGTGACAAGTAGGCAGAGGCATTCAGAGACACTGCTTGGTACAGAACAGAGCAGGTAACTTATTTCTAGGTCCTCAAAAAATATAACAGTGTAAATACTAGTGAAGTGAGGGGCTAAAAACACATTTTCTCTATGACCTCTATGTTACACACACCATAAAAAAATCATTACTACACTCTAATCAAAGGTATTAGGAAAGTTGGAAAAGTGAAATCCCAGACTCTTTAAATCAATTGCAAAACTCACCTCTCTAGTTAAGTTCTCTAAATCAATGGCATTTCAGCAGAAGCTAAAGAACTGAGAAAATCCTAATATCATAGCATAGATTCATTAGTCCTTGTAGTGGCTCTTCATGTTGGAAAAAGACTCTCATCCAGCAAGGACTCATTTCTGCTCACCTTGGGCTCTGTAAGATTTTTTGCTCCTGCTAGGTACTAATCGATTTCAGTGAGAGCAGGTGATCTTAAATTAAGCAAATTAAGCTCCAATTCATGACCATACATGGAGATGCCCATCAGAAGCAGCAACTGTTTCAGATTTGCTCCAACCTCACCCTCTCCTGGTGCAGATAATATGACAGAAAAGGGAGCTTCAGCTCTGTTTTTGCCAATTTGAGAATTATATAGGAGGATAAGACAGGTCCTGACCCTCTGTGCTTTTCCCTTACAGTCTGCCCTTTGATCTAAGGACCCTGGTTCAGAGGCTTGCAGGCAATACAGAGCTTGCATGCAATTAGCACACAGTACAGTAGCTGCATATTCCTGATTCATCACCTTTAAAGCAAGTGCAGGCAGCATTAGGAGAGATACAAATAACTGTGGGAGTCCCATCACTGTGAGCTGTGTGAACATAGTACAGCTGTTCTTCGTTAGGTCCCAAATTCTGCCCCCAACACCCAATGGAGTAATGTGGATCAGGGCATCCCTTTATAGTTGTAGAGAAAAGCAGCACCCATTGATTCTTTCTGCATCTTCTTAAGATCTTCATACTCATTAGTCATTGAATTAGATAACATAATGGGACACATAATAATTTATTTCCCCTCTATGTCTGTGTTTCAACTCTATAAACAACATCTAAGGGTCCCTGTTTGCCATGTTTCTAATATAATAAATAAGACTTAAGTGTGAAGTATTTTTAAGAAGACTATTTTATTTCATGTAACACAGCATCAATTATTTTACCAACTATTTCTTGTCATTTCAAAGATTTAGTCATAGTTGCACTTGTATAACCTGTACACCATGATATCAAAAACATCTGCTTTTTTTACACTTGGTTCTCTTATTGTGCATTAAAAACATGTGAGCACTCATAATTCCATATTTAGACTGGGTAGACAGCCCTGATAAATGCTATTCTTAGGGGAGAGTTTAATTTTTAGGTACTGCATAACATGATATTTCATATGTAATTGTTTTCAAGTCCATGGGATTTCAGAACCACTCTGCCTAGCCTTCCCTCTGCTCATCTTCCAAAGAATTGCCATGTGGCAGGCAATTGAGAAAATCTCAGTAAATAATTAGGAATGGCCCCTTGTGCCAGCAGTTTTCCTGTATTTTATTTTTTCATTTAAAGAATTTTACAGATACACTATCAAGGAATGACAACGTTCATCTGATATCTTTGTCATAAACAGACATTGTGAATTAAGGCTTTCTAATAAATGCTATAAAATCGATTTCTTGAGCAGAATAATGTGTTATCTATGGGTAATTTCCCATGAAAGTAGAGACTATAATTCTGATTAGACATGGATATTATCCTTTCCAGTATGTTTCTGTCAATGCACTGATTCAGCAACCATTTAGACCCCAAGGTCAGAGCTGTTCATAAGTCCCATTGATTTCAAAGTTGAATGTCTGCCCAAGATGAAACACAAAGAGGAATGCTCTCTTAAATCAATTTATTTAAGTCTGTATGTAAGTGCTCTGTTGAATCAGGGCCTAAAGTCAGCAACAAATCAGGAAAGATAATGAGTTTGGGCCAAATATATGTATTAGTAACCAAAACGCATATAATGAGACAAGGTACATAATTGTTACTTGGATTTGAACCAAGATCCCCAAATGTATAAGCTAACCAGATCTTTAAATTTTCTTTCTTTCGGAGCTCTTAGCTCAAATGTAAATGGTGATACAGGTTACATGTACACATTAGGGTAGTACTCGGTCGCTTTCTGCCCTGCATCTGGATCTACTTCCCAGAGAAGTCACAATACTAGCTGGAGTGCCTGCCTGAGTTTTATCTTGCCAGGATGGTACAGAAGAGATACCTCAGCTCCAGAGCTGGGAAGGGCTCTGTGCCCCACAGGCTCAAGGTTGAAATCTTTTGTTCCGTGCAGTGTATTCAAACAGAAGTTTATTTTGAGTTTCTGTATAAAGCAAGGAACAAGTAATCTTAACAAACACGGGAGATTATAAATTTGACAAAGCACAATGTGGATCAAAATGGTTTTTATCCTTGTCCCCCATTTTAATTACTACTTGACACATTATCTCTATTGTCCTTCTACAAGTCTCCCTTTTGAATGAAATATTAAAGACAAGTCACAGCTGAATATATATGCAGTCTAGAAGGAAAATGGCTTTGAACTATTTGAAATGATTTATTGTCCACACTTCTTTATGAATATTTATTTGCTATAGTGAAAGCAATTCAATAAAGAGAAAACATGAGGACCAGTTAACTGAACATTTGCATACTCTAATGGTTAAAAAAGGGAAAGAAAAATAAGACGGTGCATTAGAATGGTGTTAACGCTGTGGTCCCCCTGCTTCCTGTAGTTAATTCCAAGTATTGCATGTGAGAGCATAAAAGCTTAAGTCCAAGGCTCTTAGAATTCAGATCCTGAAGAGGAGATATATAAATATCCTACAAATAAGTGTCCCTAACCTTTATATATTCCCATTCAGAAGGAAGTAAACATGTTTGTGGGGGTATTTTCAAGGCCGGGATGGAATCTATCATTTTGTTTTCATACTACTTCAGGTAGCTTGCTAAGATAGCTTGCTTTTCGCAACAAGCACACATTATCTAAGTCCTCATCTTGTCAGGACCAGAGATCACTCATTCCCTGACACTCCTCACAGAAGCAGCAGATATACATGTCTATCAGAAGGAGACGTGAGCACAGAGTATTTTGCCATACAGAACCTTTAGTATTTAAGCACGGCTACGTGTACCAAAGCCAAGATCACACATGCAGCAGAGATGCTGCTTTCCTTCACTCCTCCGTGGAGGAACAGAGCTTTTCATGGTATGTGCCCTGATTTCACCCTGCTTGAATTAATTTGATCGACCAAAAAGCACTATGCGTTAGACTTGGCATGAACTTTGTTCCTCAGAGCTTCTTAGCGATATTCTGATACCCCGTCACAGATGGGGGCCTTGACAGATTTTGTACTGATTTTCATGTTTCCTTTTTCCTTTATAATTTTTTTAAGCAGGATTGTCGCTGCTTGAGAATTCAAATGCAAATGGAGATGTTCACAGGCGCTCTTTCATAAGGAAGCTCAGCTGGTTGGTTTTCAGAGCTCGTAAACTGAATAGTATATCACATACAGTATTTGGAAAAGGATAAACTTGATATATAATAGTTCTAAAGAAGGATGGTTACAGTAGTAAAACACAGACATTGGACAAATACATAAAATCTCTATGCCTCAATTTTCACTTCTTTGGAGCAAGAGTGATAATAATAATACTTATTTATAGTAATAATTATCATTATTATCTACCTGAAAGCTAGCTGTGAGGCTAATTCATTAATATTTTAAATTACTTCATGATCCTCAACTAGAATTTGCCCTGAAAGTACTAAATATTATAATTTGCTCTGTATGCCCATTTCATTTTGATCTGGAGAAAAACACACTTAATGTGTTGCTCTCTTTACATTTGTCTACATATTGCATTCTAAAATTCAAGCTGTTGAGCTTTTCTAGACATTAATAATGAGCACACTCCATGGTACTTATTTTTTTGCTTATTTTTTGCTCTTTTGTCATAGCATTTTACCCCCACCTAGGTATCATGATACCTGATCTGTAGGTTTGTTACTGTTTGTATAAATACATGAGACCTACACTTGCTATTTATTTCCTTGCCCGCATTTGGAGCTGACAGTGTAACCACCCATTGGTTCTCTGAGGTCAGAGCTCTTTTGACGCACTGTTTTAAATGGACTGTGAGTAATCAGGGAGTTTCTTTAACTCACACATAGTTAGAAGCTACCACATATTACATGCCTGTTTGTATTTGTAGGTATCTGAAGTTTTTTTCTTCTGGCAGTTGACCAGGTCCTCCATTTATTGGCAAAAGTGTATCAGTTATTCACAACTGAAGATGCCCAGATCCATTTCCTCTGGTTGTTATCTGTTGGATAGTGAGACTCTAATGACTAAAATCTACATCTACCAACACAAAAGCCACAGGATCTGACACTGGTATCTTGTGGTTCCAATCAGCCTTCTGGCATTATAGCAATCCTTTTTATTTAACTGTATTTCTACTGAGCTCAGCCTGCTCAAGTCACGGTAGCTGTTTTACATAGCATCTGCATTGTATGTTGTGATAATTGAAAACTCAGAGCAGCCCAGAGGCAGTGGCACTACAGGACAGGAGCGGGCCGGGGCATAACTCAGAAGAATGAGACAGGCTGGCAGCAGCAAGCAGGGCGAAGCCGGACGCAGCAGCATCTCCTCCAGCAGTCGAGCTGGGCCAGGTGCTGGCAGCTGGGTGTCCTGTGGTGGGCAGCTCCAGGAGCAGCAAATGCCCAGTACAGCAGCTGAGGGAAGTGAGACTCCAGTTGTTCCTCCAGCTGCCATTGTTGGGCCGATACCTGGGAGCGCAGACTGCAGGCAGGGTCCAAGGCTTACCTGGAAAAATCACATGGACAGATCAAAACCAGACTCATGGCCATGCACTTCACTGTCCGCTTGTGTCCTGTGCAGATGGCCAGCCCTTTACAGGGTGGTTCGTGTTCCCAAAACATCATCTAAGCCAACATTAGCAGGGAATGGGCTAGATAATTTTTTCTAGTGTTTCAGAAGTGTAACATATATCAGTGAATGACACTTTCATGTGAATCCTCATAACAAGAGTTAAAACAAATTACTTAAATTACTAGAGTAGGACATGGTATTTCTTCCTATTAGTTTACGTAGGAAGAAAAAAATGCCTGGAGTGTAAAAAAGGAGACAAAAAGAAATAACGAGAAAACAAGCTGTGGCATGAAGAAGAGAAATAATTCTTGCCTGTCCTTTTGGTTCTATCTGTGAAGATTTTGTCCAACCTCAGCAAAAACTGGTTAGAGGGTGATTTGTGTGTCTGGCTGCTGGGAGGTCCAGTTGTCTCAGAGGGCTGCCTTGCAGGCAGGAGGGCTTTCCAAGAAGCAGACAAGTAGGTCTCTGCAGTGGGAGTCACAAGCTTTTCATACAAGCAGCACAGCTGACCTGATGGGATGGTTTGAAGGAGTTAGATGTGGTCCTACCTTGTAGCAGCACCCTCAGAAGTTGTTGATGTTAGATTGTCCCCACAGACTGAAGATCTTCAGCTTTCCATGGGTCATTTGGCACGGCGAAGAACGAAGACAGGCTTAGGCTGCATGACTGTAACATTGAGATAGGTTGAAACACTACACCAGTTAGAGCTCTCCCTTAAAGGTATGTTTTTACAAATACATGCCTAAAACCACCCAGGGGAGCAGGTCAGACCAGTTCCTGCCCTCCCTGCAGCTCTGGTCTTTGCCTGGGCTCTGCTCTCCACTCTCTGCCCAAATTCCCCAGCAACAGCAGCTCTGCCCACAGCCAGAGAAAGCCACTGCCAGGACCCCACAAAACACCTCACATTGCACCACAGGGCCTCATCCTGTCCCAGGCTCTGCCTCCCCACTGGGGCAGAGCCCAATCCCACCCCAATCCTTGAGGTCAGCTCCCCAAATGTCAGTGCCTCTGAGGCCGCCTTAGGGGAAGGTTAAGTAGCACAGATCCAGTGGGTAGGAGTGGCAAGCTGGGCTTTTGCTCATGTTTTTATTTCCTAACTTTCTGCTAGAACGGCACCCATGTAGGGCTCTGTTTAGCTGTCTGCATTATGTGTGTGATCATATATATTTTCTGCTCATGGCATAGTTTAATTGATCATTATTTCCAAAGTTCCTTTAAATTCTCAGATAGTGGGAACTATTACTTTCCTCTCACTCTCTTCTTCCCTTTTTCACAGAATCACAGAATCACAGAACGTTAGGGACTGGAAGGGACCTCAAAAGATCATCTAGTCCAATCCCCCTGCCGGAGCAGGAACGCCTAGATGAGGTTGCACAGGAAGGCGTCCAGGCGGGTTTCTTCTTCTGTTTAGTGTAAGGAGAGTCATCAGTAGTGAACTGATTATAGGAAACTAATTTACATCATCGGTTCTGTAGCTGGACATACTTCTTAAATCATCTAAGATAAACACTTTTAATTAAGCAAATGTCCTACTCAATTCTCTGTGGACAATCCCATCATAATGGATATTACTTCTGCATGCTAAATCTTAGTCTTCACCAATACTGAATGCACAACACAAAACCATTATTAAAAAAAATATATAGGCTTACTGTAATATTGCCATTTTTAAAGCTGCCAGCTTTCATATTCATTAATATGATGACAACAGACCCTGGCTAACGAATTTTACTACAAATCAGAATTTTTATCAGATATGTATATGAGATCAAATCCATGCTAGCATATTATTTGCAGATTTTATTAAAAAGTTAAATTGAGATTATTATAAACTCTCCTCAGATTCCTTAATAAAAAAAAAATAAAGTTAAAATCTAATGAGATTTCCTGGAAGCATTTTAAAAGGTTGCAGCAGCAGTAAAGTCAGCAGGCACCACACAGCAAAAGCAAGTATTTACTGATCAGAAGATGAATGTTTCCTCCCCCAGAGTTTAACTGGTTTACATTATATGGATTTTTAAGAGAGAGAGAAAGAAAGCAAGAAAAACTCTAAGCTAATGCTTTCCTCATCCAAGACACCATACTTCTTCCTGACCAAAGCTTTCAAATTCTGGTACAAACCGACTTTTTGCTCGTGTGTCCAAAATCTCCTCTCTCTCCTCCTCCTCCTTCCATCTGTTCAGGCTTGGATTTGGAAGTCCCTACCGCAGAGAAAGAAAGCCTGATCCCTATTCCCTCCGTTGTGGTGTCAAAATCCATTAATAGTCCTCTGGCAGGTACCCTGACCCTGGTGCTCTTGAACATGCTCAGAAACATAGGGTATTCCCGAGCCTTTGTCCCTGGGAGGATTAACAGGGTTGCCCTGGAGCCAGCCTGAAGGTGTTTTAATAGGTAATACGGGTGGGCTGCACAGCTGACTTCAAGCTTTGCCTCAGGCTGCCCCTGCTCAGCAACATAGATGCAGCCATTGAAATTAGGGGGTAAAGCATGGCTCTGTGTACAAGTTAGAATCTGAACACTCAGAATCTGGGGGAGGATATTTCCAAAGATCTCCTTCCCCCAGCAAGGCAAGCACCCTGATGGAGGGAAGCAGGGCTGGAGACCTGCTCTGGTTCTGCCATGGACCACCTCTCCGACCTCCAGTCAGTTACTTAAGCTGTCTCCCTCTCTCACTACTTTTCTTTCCTCTCTGGCCTTTCTCATGGCTTTTAAGCTTATAACTTGTCTGGAGAAGAGACTGTGGCTTTCTGTGTGGTTTTGCTGTCCTTAGTACAAGTAGGTCCCACTCTCAGCTGGGTCCTGTGGCTATGTCTTGGTAAAAGTAAATAAATAGATAATAGTAACAACAATAGTTAATTATTTGTGTGAACAATAGAATCCTAATGGAGAAGAAGCCTCTCCTCTGAGGTGTCTTTTCTCTGCAAGTGAAGGTCTCTCTTTCCTTGCTCAGCTGGAGAAGATACTGCCTTTGTAAATCAGACAAAACTTATCATGTAAAATGGAACACATCTGTGATTATACTGAATACTATCCTGGCTGTAATTTACCCTTGCTGTTGCAAAGGACACAGCATGATTAAGCTAAGAAATGACAGACTGAACATTTTGTGTCAGGATGGAAAAAGATATTTCCTATCTAAATAGGAAACAATCATCAAAAACCAGTGAAAATATACAAGAAAATGTCTCAACATACAATAAACAAGCCACCCTGCTGTTGCCTTATAGTGTATTGTTGCTCTCAGATTGCTGCAGATACTTCTCCTGTAGCCTACAATATTCTTTATTTTTAAAAATCTACAAACTGTCATGATTTTATAATGATGTGAGTATCTTTCCTCCATAAGTGCATATGTTCTGTTGCCTGCTCGGTCTGCCAACTCTTCTGTGTTTCCCTGGGTGAGTGCAGATTCTCCCAGTGACATTTCTCAAATTGTAGATCTGTGTATTGCATTTTCCTAGAGCTGTTAAAAATGTTGCTACTTTACTAAATAACGATGTTTAACAGTACCAGCTTTCACTTGATACTGGGTATATGCCAGGTGTCCCGCACAGGGGGAGAAGGGTCATTATCCCCATTTTACAGACCGGGAAACCAAGGCTTTGCATTTGGCAGTGATTTCCACAAACCATGCCGCAGAACGTGCAAACAGGAGAAGGACCAACATCCTTTCAGCTCATGTTTTATTCTTTAGCATTTGTTACTGCTTTTTTTTTCCCCCCTTTGATATTACCACCTGCAGCAGTGTGCCCTCCCAACAGCATTACAGAGAGTGATCACAGCAGAACCAAGTGCTTTTGCGATAACAAATTCAGATACTGCAGCAAACAATGCAAGTAATTTTCCTAATTTTGGAGTGTGACTCTGCCATGCATGATGTTTAGTAACTTCCATCGTGTCTCTGATGGTTTCTGGGTCTGATGCCAACAACATGATACATTCCTATCCAAATTAGCATATGATGAAATTTTGCGCTAATTTTCAGATGATAAGGTCTGTTTGCTGTTTCCATATAGATGTATCTTTGACAGGAAGAGCAATTCTATAATAAGCCCAGGATGAAAAGCCCATCAATTGAATTGGTACCACATTACCATGGCAACAACATAATGATAATGAAATTGTGACTGTTGAACCTTGTTTATGGAACTCTACAAAATGGGCTTCATAAAAGGAGAAATCTTGTTGATTAGTGAATGTTCCAAAGCATGGTAAAAACCTTATAACCACATGTGCTGTGTCTTACTGACCATGTTATCATCCTCATCAAGATAAAACATTGCTGCTTGTAAGAGCAATAGCACTCTCAAAGAAATAAAATTATATCAGAAAATCTATGTTTTTGCAAGTTGCAACGCGCACCATAGAAAGACTCACTCGCCTCCATGTCCCAATTCACCAGGTGAATTGGCAGAGGTGCGTATCTAGTCCTGCAGCCATGTTACGGCTTGTTTAATCTTTCTCAGAATCTGCAAAATATACTGCTACTCTAGCTGCACTAAACACCTTTTCCATAAGACAAATGTGGCTTAGTTTATATCAAAATGTTCCACACAAACACACCCTTTCAGTGGCAGCCCTGCACAGAGAAGGTGTGGTAGCAGGAACATGCTCCGGTTTTCCTCTCTCCTTTCTTCCTCCCCCTTTGGCAGTTCACTACCATAAAGGTTCCCGGCGCAGAGGCAGGGAGTTACCCTCCCAGAGGACGGCTCTCATTCACAGAGAGTGAAATCTGGAGTGAAATTGAAGCACAGTGGTCCTTGCTGAAGGCAAGGTTTGATATTATGTCCTGCTTTTAAACTAGTAAGTGCTGAGCATTCAGATTTTCCAGATTTTCCATGTGTCTGGACAGCCAACAGGCTTCTGGGGAGTTGCCTCATCTCTAAGCCTTTGGGACACCAGTGTCAAGGTTTCTGCTGCAGGATCTCATTTTTAGCTAATAGATAATTTTCCTCATTGTTTACACCTTGGAAATAAAAGTGTAGTTCATCCCGTGAAGTCCATCTCCTACTTTGCCAGGTAAACCAACACAGAAAAGCAGGTGAACCAGCAAGCAACAAGCTCGGTGAGGCAAGGGGGTTGGGAATGTGTGCCTACAAGTTTTTTCTTTAGCAAGCTAATAATACTGTAAAATATTTACCACAGTAGTATTATCTAGATATTTAGCACAGACAATAGGAGAGAACACTGCTCGTTTTAGTGGAGTCCTGATCTACATGGCACAGGAGGCAGCATGAATCTTTACCACATTAGATTTAATGGGCTTTAAATCAAGGCTTTAAAGGGCTGTTTTTGAAAGCTCCACATTTCATCCTATTTGGAAAAGGAAGCACTGCCTAACATTTCATTACGCCCATGGTTTGTGGGAAAGCAGTGCACTGAATTTCTGAGTTGGTAGAAATATAATGTAATGTAATTTCACTTAATATATATTTTGCATTGGCTGACAGTTTTATTAAGCAGAACCAATAATCATCATTATTCAGTGTAATAACCACCTCATTAGAAATGGTCTAATTTTCCCTAATTTTCATTTACCTCTCGGACTAAGCTGTTCTAAAATTACTGAAGTGCCTACAGTTCAGTTTTGTAAGAAATGCAAGGAAATATAAGTCCTCAGAAAGGTACTACTGACTGCTGCTAAAACAGTGATATGCCAGAGCTTTGTGAGAGAAGGAAGTACAGAAAACTCAGGTTAGGAAATTACTACATCACTTTTCTTTTCTTCCTGTCTTTGAAGTAGCACTTTCTGCACCCATTTTGCACAATGATAAATTGTATGGTTGCTTGCAAGCCTTGCATGCACTCCCCTTTCATAAAGGACCTGGCTAAAGATCACACCAAAGACTGCTGGTAAGGAGAAGCTGACAAGCAGAAATATGTCTCAGAGAAACTGAGAAGGAGATGAAGACACAGATCAAGTTTCATTATCCTCCAATGAAAATAGGATGTAAGTTGTGACACCCAGGCAGATTACACATGTCAGGCAAGCAGATGTGAGCAGAAAAATGTAGATGCTAAATCTCATCTAATAGGCTTACCCTGTGGATTATTCTCAATGACCAAGCCTATGTTAGCTGTAGTTAACATACAGGATATAAGAAATATCTATTCATAAGTGAATCTGGAGACATTCCCAGCTGTGCTGAAGTTAATGCTCTTTGATATACCTTGGAGCATCCTAAAAGCACTTTGGGTGTCATACACTTCTACAGACATCATAAACAGCTCTAAGGTATATAGCTTTAGTTCCAAAATTTCAAAGGGCGCTCTGTTTTCTCTAAAAATGTGCTTGAAAAATTTTACATTCAAACAGCACTTGTGCATGCAAACCGCTATAGATGCTTAGCTACTTGATTTGTCTGTGACAGTTCTGAAAACACATTTGATCAAAAGAATATCGTTGCAATCACAGAGAGAAGTAACCTCATATGAACAAGGAAGAACTTTGCAGGTTGTGTTATAAAATAGACAAATTGTCTAAAGGCTTTGTTTATCACAGGATGTTACTCTATGTAGTTCTAAGTCATAAGAAATAAATACTTTCTTGTTGCTTGGTTTTTAATATTCCCCAAAAATAATACAGAAAAGACAGTCTCTCCCGTGGAAGCACTCTGCTTATGAAATCTCTTCTCTTTGAAATTCTGAGCCTTTTCCAGCTGTAGCATTATTTGCTCAGCTATCAGAACATACAGTACAGCAGCGAAATGCATTACACTATTATCCCAAGATAATTTGATAGTCTGTAAATGTATTTTCCTGCTTGTGGTTCCAGGCATTATGCTCTCACTTGAAGTAATGATTTGCAGTTATCTTATACAACTCAAGTTAGCCTATATTGGTTTCACTTTGAACATTTACCTGCATGGAACAAACACAGCTTATTTGTAGATTGTACAAGCTAGACTAGATTGGTGATTTTCACGAGCCAGACTAGATCAGCAGTGCGATGGGATGCCTACTGTAGACAGCCGGCTTCTGGAGGAAGTGGTGCAGTGACTCACTGGTGGCTGTCTCCTGCCTGCGTCAATGTTGTCACACCCGTACATCAGCATGAGTCTGCTGGAAATGCTGTATTTCAAGTCTGACATAAAACCACAGCTCTGATCTGATGTGGTTAGTAAATACAGCATGGCACTTTCCAGAAGTACTTACCCTGCTTTTCTCTTTGGACTCTGTGTGGGATGTGAAAACTCACCTTAAATTCCTCTTGCATCTCTGGGATTTACCATACCATTCCCCCAAACACTGAAAACCAAGTTGTCCAGTGCTAACTGGATAGTTGTTTCACCTCCAATGTACCCACATTTCAGGGTGATACCATTCCTTTGCAGAATTTGTAAAGTTAGCGAGTGTGGACACAAAGCTTCGGTTTTGGATGGGCTCAGAAGTCACCTCCCTTACGCTTGCTTGGGAGCCTGTGTTGGGAACAGATTTACACGAGATGACAATTTACTCCTGGCTCTTAACTGATAAGCAATGGATGCAGCATCCCTTGGTGCTGGCAAAAAGAAAGTCTCATTAGAGAGTGCTCTGCTTTCTTTGTCCCTGCTGATGCTCCTCTGAGAGCCTAGGTGGAATACAGAGGACTCACACAGTGGTGACATCCATTGACCTGCCTGCTCTCTGTGGGTGTAAAAATGCTCAACAACACAAAAGACATAAGTTATGGTTTACACTCTCTCATCCAACTGTCATAAATTCCTTAGTGTCACCCTGGTTCGTATTTGATGTAGAAAATTAAAAATGAATGTCAACAGGGTGATTCACTAAAGGGCACAGTCCTGGTTTGGCACGGTCAGGTCCCACCTCTGCCGTCCTGTTTCCTTCATCCTCAGCTGGAACAGCCCTCAGGGTGTGGGCAAGAGGCCCTGAGATGCCCAAGTGATGCAGGTGTGACAGCTACAGTTCAAATAAAGCAATGGGGGACAGTATCTAAATAGTCAGGGATTATTGTGTTGTTGGATTCTTCTCCCTCATCTGCTCATGGTATCCTGGATTCTGCTGTGACACTTCAGCCAGTTACTTTAAAATAAGAAAAAAAAAAGTGGATATTTAAAAAAACTACTTCTGTTACGTTGAAAATCTTAAAAACCCTTTATTTTGAGAGAAAAATTAATAACAAACTTGTCTTTCCAGAACACAGTGAAGTTTAAGAACAGCAGCAGTGCAAGAATTCCAGTTTACCATCCCGGTGTCAGTTTATGATAACATTTATGACATTAATATAATGGATTATGACCTATCTTGCCTTGTCTGACTGACAGTTGTTCGTATATAACATGGTACTTATCACCTTGGTCCTTCCATAATAATAATAGCTTCAATTTTCTGAGCTGTGTCATCAAAACATGTACTCATAAGTGTTGATCTCATCTCTAGAAGAGTGGTACCAGGAGCTCTTTTCGAGCTTTATGTCACCTAAAATCTGGAGTGAAATTGAAGCCCAATTGCAGAAAAATACCCTGTGTCTAACTTTATTCCACAGGCTGCATAATGGCAGCCCCTGTGATTTTAAATGATTTTCTGAGGCCCGCCAAAATGATGTGCCTTTCTGCATGGAAGTTATTGAGGTTCAGAAATGTCATTATTCTGTACAAACCTGAGAGATCTCGAGGAAATACACAATAGCTGGTGTGCTACAATTACTTACCTTGACATTCCTATTTTTTTTGCTCTTTAATCTCAAGGTAGACAGAATAATATATATTTTCTTCAATATTTAAGGTAAAAATTTGCTGTGCAATTTATACTTGCTTTCCTATGCCCATTTTCACTAAACAAGGTGTCAAGATACTCTTTTTAGATTTGCAGTTTCATGTGTATTATTTATAGAAAAGATGAAAGAGGAAGGTGAAAATTGTGGCTGTTTCCAAAAATTGACCGTTTAGCAAATACTAATGATGTTTGGAGGGATAAGGGGATGCTCAGAAGCCCTGGATTATGCACTGAGGTCTGCCACAGTCCTGCTCTACAACCCTGCTGCTTCCCTGTTTGCATTGACCCTCCTGGTCTGTTCGGTGACCACCAAGGTGTTTCCTGCCATCCTCTGAGCAAGCGAGCTGGGCTGGGGCTGTTGCTGTGACATGTGCAAGACATTCACACCGCGAGGTCAGGTCTGGTACAACAGATCAGTGCACACAGCAACAGCACAATTAGGCAACTTTATTCAAATAGACCTGGGAATTGCATCAAACACCTTGCACCAGCAAAGCAAGACCATCTTCCTGCATGTGGAGATGACACCTGTGTCTCCCTGAATGTGACACGTTGTGGATCCAGCCACAGCACCTGCACAGCAGCATGCCGGTCCCTACACAGTACAAGGTTTCCTCATATATGCAAGGGAAAACTAGCTTGGCAGCAGATACATCCTTGAAACAATAAATATTGAGAAGAAACATTATGTCTTTAAGCCAGCTGAACAGTGCCATACGCCTTAGAGCCACTCAGACGTAGGACACCGCCATTCAGACCAGGACCATGCTCCCACAGACAGGCCTCTTTCTCCAGGTGAGTGCCAAGGCTCTCCAGTCCTGTTTCACTGGGGCTACACACCAGTGTCTTTCTGGCATGAACATCCCATCTACAGGAATTTCAAGTGCAAGCAAGAACAAGCCCATAGCACAGCAAGACACTGCTGGCACACACTGTTGACTGCATTTATACTGATGCCTGTCTTCATTCCAGCTTTATGCCAAGAATATGACATGCTAACTTCTTTTTGTTTCTATAATTTTATTTTTTTAAAATGAATCAGCAAAGTGACAGGGTAGCTGTATGCAAGGCGTGGGTTACTGCTGTTCTGTTGGCTGATACACAGCACAGAGCGATGCTCTGGTGCTCAGTTGTCACCTTCTGAAGCTGCTTTTAGCATGGTGGATCAAAATGGTTCCTCAAGGACAGATCCCGGGCTGGCTTTTCAGGCTGGGTGCTGATGAGCAGCTATTTCCATCTCTGGGCCTGGACATTAGTTTTATTCAGCTGATAGACAAGTAGTCGGACATTTCTCACTGTTTCCATGAAAAACGTGGTCGTGTTTTGGGACGTATGGTAGCTAGATTCCATCTTTCATTAGACCTTGGAAATTGTGTCCTCCTTGGGCATGATGTTCTTGGCTGCTAATGTTTGCTTTCAGATTTCAGTGGCAACAGACGTGGCAACATAAACTTTGCAAGGATGGTCTAAAGGCTCAGTGTGTTAGCCAGGGCCTCAACACAGCTTTCTTCAAGCCTCAGCTCTTATAGAGTTCCATTATGTGTGCAGACAGGTCCTGTGATTTCTGTTCATGACTTAGCTCACTCTTCGAAAAATAAATATAATAGTACTTTCCTGCTTCACAGAACAGATGTGTTACAGATTGCACCCCAACAGAGGCCAGGCAGCACCATTGCAGTCCCCTGCCTCCCTATCTCCACAGTGGAGGATCTATTCTGCAAAACTTTTCTTTGGCAAAATTGCTTACATTAGAAACTTGTCAATTGAACACATTACTCTTTGTTTACACTTACTGTAGATATCTGCAGGCTGTACATGCATTTATCTGTAGAAAGGACATCTGTGGAAAGAGGTGTATTTCCCTATTTAAGTAAGCTATTTGATGTAGGCTCATATAGAAGGTATATGCCCCTCAGCTGGTGTCTTCCACATGTGATCATTTCCAAACTGTATTCTTCCTAAACCAGTGTGATGTGCAACAAAACCATATACTTTTAACCTCTGAGTGCAATCCAAAGATATAATCTAGGCTGTTTGGTTTGCTTTTATTACCTCAATTATATTTATAATGTTACATAATTATAACAACACATGGCTGAAAAACAGTGTCAGTTACAACTACAAAAAATGCTATGCCTCTCTCAAAGGAAGATGTGAGCAAAATATAAAATACCTAGAGAGTACATTTATACAGTGAATAACACATCCATGATGGTGAAGAACATCTGCTTTTCATTGATATCCACTAAACACTAACATAGGGGGAATTTTCCAGGGGAGAGGAGGAACCTATTTTAGTGGACCAAAATGCTAGTGCCATTTTATAGATGCATTTGTTAGTACTATTGCAAATAAGTAGTTGTGCATGTAGGAGCTCATTTAAGTGATCATTACAGTACGTGACTTGAACTCACAGAAGGCATATTACAAAGGTGTTCGCAACAGATGTGCTCCTGCCCTCCATTTAAAACAAAATTAGTCCATGGTGTTAATTTAGGTAACCTTCACAGTCACTAATACACAATCATACACTTTTACAATATGTATGAAAGGAACCGGGCAGAAGAAGAAAATGAAAATACTACTAAAAAGTAGCTGCAGTGTTTGATGCTCCTTTCAGTCATCTTGTTCTTATTTAAACAAAATAAGAAAATGCAAAGCATTAAATATAGGATTGCCTATTGTGACTTGATGTAGCTAGGACTTACAACTTAAACACTCTGGGACTGAACTTTGCTTTCATACCTGTCAGACAATCCTCAATTAATTAAAAAAAAAAAATACAAGCAAGGCAGCTGAATAATTGAAGGTGAATATATCCTATACAGCCAATGTATTCATGCCATGCTTTTTTATACTGCGTGCTACTTCCCTTATTAGGGAAGTATTATCTTAATACAGTGCTTCTCCAGCCTCCCTTATTCCTCCCATCAGTTCAGGCCCAGTGATCTATTTCCACGCACCCAGCATTCAACTTCCAGCTCTCCGACTTTCAAACCACGTCTTTTACAGACCACCAGGAAGGATTTTGCAGAGTACTAGCTGAAAGACAGTCATTGTGCAACTAATAAGGAAGGTTTAAATACCATTAAAATTCTGACTCGTACTTTAAAATACCATGAAATTCTGAATTAAGGCTCTGCCTTGCATCCCCGGTTGCACAATTGCACCTAAGTACTGCCAGCGGTGTAGTAAGATCACAGGCTGACTGCAGCAGCCAAAACGCGCGCACACATTGGGCCACTACAGCTTTTTGCTCAGGCTGCTGCGAGCTTTCTTGAGAGCTTGGCTGCCATTAAGGCTAGAGAGGAAGGTACTGAGTAAGAAGTTTAAGCTCTGAATTACTCTGATGATTTTACTTCAGCAGCCTCTCGTGCCATAGCAGCTCCATGCTCAATTATTTAGGCCTCAAAATTACACTTGCTCTTAAACTGTTGTCTGATGATGAAGGAAAAAGTAAAATGATAAAATGTTTGCTCTTTAAGCCATTTGTTTTAAAAACTGAGGAGAAAACATACCTAGTATTTCAGTGTTCCTTTGAATCACTGATATGAAATGATTTGGTGAGTAGGTATCATATTTGTATGGCAGAACCAAGCATTTTCAGTTGATGCATGGCTGGTGTGATGGAATCTTAAGATCTGCTGTGCAGATGGGAGTAAACATTTGAAAAGATCCAAAAAAGCTGCATAAGAAAAATCCTTATTATTAAAAATTGAAGAGTATTGATCTACAATTAGTGACTGACAATTGTAAACCTTTTATTTCACAGGAGAGCTGCTTCCTAATTTGTACACAAAAGTCTTCAAAACCATTGGCTCTTTTCCTTACAGCTTTTAAAGGTGTCATTAGCGAGATATGGGATAAGTGTTGTTTAGATGCTGACTATGGGGCTTGACTAAGCAATACCAGCATAAGAAAAAAAGGCCAGATCTTAGAGTGGAATTGTTTACAGAGTCAGCAGTCAGCCTGGAAGGAACAGTTCTCATGACAGCTATCAGTGCTCGATGCAAACCTCTTTTTTGGTGATGGTGGTTTAGTAACTTCTATTGCAGGTGCATATTACATTTTTAATTGATTCCTAGAGGCACAATCTGTATCCTTCGCCAATACGTGTCCATTTCACAGGATTATTGACTTTTGACATATCTTGTTAGATGTTACGACAAGGCAGATTTTATTTTATGTTTTTGCACAGATTGATGTCTATTGATATTACATTAGTTCATCAAGGTTACAAATCACACCGCATTGCACCACATTTCACATTTGCTGTATCATGACAAGAGGTTTATAGTATTCACTCTGGGGCACATAAAGTGCCTGCTACCCATCCTTTGGATAAATAATTTAAGAAACTGTTGGGAAATCATACCTAATTAGTAGGATCTGCACTCAACAAGTGCCCTTCGATTTAAATTGTATTTGTATTTTGATAGGTATTGATTTTATGAGTAGGAGAGATGAATAATATATTTTGCACTTCTCTACTGTTCACAGCAATAATCTAACAGAAATAATGCAGGAACGTTCCTGCGATGGAAGCTGCCTCTTTAGGGACCTGCAAGTCATTCCCTAGAAAGCCCATGGAGCAGTTAAAGGCACTCCTAAGCTGCATGGAGTGGTCTGATCCCTTTTTCTTCCAGTGACTTGCTGCATCATCCTGGAAAAATCACTCAGCCTCTCCAAGTCTCTCCTTTTCCACCTGCAGAATGGAAATGGAAGGGTTCCCCATCTGTTCACAGATAGCCATGAGACACTGGAAGAAAAGGAATAGTTACATCAAAGAGGGTCTGATTCAAGTCCTGCCTGGCATTACCACATGGAGCATGGGGCAAAGGAGGGAGCCAGCAAGTGTGTCTTTCTGTGGGCATAGCAGACTCTTGTTACACAGACTAGGACCCATGGTGGGTATCATGCAGCGTACTCAAACCCAGTCAGGCTGCCTGCTGTCCCTGCTGCCAGCGTTAATGTTCTGGTTACTTTGACGATTTGCTTCCCTGGGTGAATTGATAAAACAAGATTCATTTTTTTTCTTGATTGGTTGCTAATCCCTTTAAGGTGAGAAGAGCAAACAAGGTGTAGGTAGTACCTTGCACACAATCCAGGTAACACACGCAGGCCAGAATCTTCCCAAGGCAACAGGCACTCAGCATGCAGGTACGCAAGCCTGCTCGCATGAGTGGCCAGGGACGAGGAACAGAAGCAGGCGAAAACATCTCCGAGATTAAAAACAAATTAGAATATATATAGGTATTTACAAACACCAGTTTGCAGCACCCCAGCAGCTATAACAAATGCAGACTCTATGAGAAAACCATAATTATAGAAAAGCTTTATTTTTTTTTTCCACCCAGTACGCCAGTTTTGATTAGAAAGGAAAACCGTAGGCTCAACTGTGCGACACAATAAACCATGGCATCAAAGCAAGCATCAAAGTGGCCCCTTGGCTGCTGGCAAACAGTACAGTCATAAGAAAAGACACAATGAAAATACAATAAGTAGAAATAGCAGCTTTTTCCCCATAATATAAACACCATAGACATTTTTTTTAATACAAAGAGAAGCAGGATCAACAGTGACAGCTTTAAATTTGCCAAGTATCATGGGAGGACTATAAAACACATCCTCCCCAAACCAAGCTGAAGGAGCAGAACAAGCCAAGATGTTCTCCTCAGAACAAAGACATCTCTTTTCATAGGTCTCAGACACTCGGCAGGCTTAATTTTTTTTAAATTTTTATCATTATCATCTCTGTTTCACTCTAGCTTCAGCAAGACGTGCTGAAATATCTATTAGTGTCTGCTTATGTAGGTGCAGGCCACTACGCCAAAATAACTTTATGGTCCTCAAAAAGCAGAAACTGTATTTAAGGCATTTTATTGGAATATGCACCTTAAAAAAAAATTCCCAAGTAGATGACTAGAAGCTGGGACCTTGCAACTCTGCAGTGGAGAGACTGCTGTCACATGGAAGAGCAGACGATTCGTATGTTTGAGTCCTCAGCTTCTCACAGGGGAAGATTTAAATAATGCATGGTGGGTTTCTTTGTGATGCTTTTCTGTATTTTTTTGTTAATATTCTTCATTCTTTTAGAAGTATTACCTGCATGTTAAAGCCTATATTCATATAATCATGAGTGACATGCAACTTCTCTGTCTTGCCTTTCTAGTTCCAGGCAGATTTAGAGAAATTGAGGCCTGGCAACATACAGCTGAGGTGCACAGGAGCACACAGCTGAAAGCATAAGAATGGGGCTGCTTGAACATCTTTTTTTTAACTTTTCTCATTAAAGTTTCATCTGAAGAATTTTTTGTGGGAGCCTTAGCCAGTAAAACAGCACTCGCCAGTTTTAGGTTCCCAAGCAGCAGTGCAATAGTGGCACAGAGGAGAACGTGTGTCAGATAGACACAGGCTTTCTTCTTATGCCTCCAGTACCATCCCAGATGATACAATTCACCTTCTTCAGTATGTTTTCATAAGAGGCAAGAAATATTAATTATCCCAAAGAATTTTTTTAAGAGGATGAATACTAGAGTTGTCCTTACTTATTTCACAAGATCTTCTGCTTTCCAAGTAAAATGCAAAGTGACTGTAATGAGTTTCATTTTAAGGCAACAGCAGACCTGGATGACCCATCCAGCAAAGTCCAATTCCCAATGAAGCCAATGTGAAAACTGTATATGCTTTTATGAATGCTGAAATGGTCCATGAATCTCAAATACTATTGCACCCTCTGTTTTATAAATCTTTTATGTGTTTTTCTTCAATAAATACATATATTTTGCTATTTGAATCTTGGGGCCCCTTTTAAGCTGCACAGCTCTTGGAATCTTAATAGAAAAGTAGCAACATGAAACTGCAAATAGATGTGTTTAACAAATGGGGATAGTCTATATTTCACCAAGAAAAGTGTGGTGTTAAAATAAAACACAGGCTCCTGCAACATCTAAATCCTGCATATTTTCTGCAGAGCATGCCACAGCTATTGACATGCTGTTGGTTTTATATGTCCCAGGATGCATGAATTATTACTGTCATTCAACATTTTATATTCCTAGTTCCATAGCCTATAGCAACACTTACCGTCAGCTGTGGCAGACTATACCAGACCTCTGGCAATGTCTCTTATTGATCAAGCACTGCTCAATGTTTGCCTGCTCAGTACTGCAAAGACATCCTAATTCTCCAAGACAGAAAACCCACAAGTTACTGCATTTGAGGTTTCAAGTCCTTTTAAGAGACTCCAGACACAAAACGCAGATTGCAAATACCTCTCTCCCATCAGGAGGCAAACTGATAGTTTTCTTATGAGCTTCAAGTACTACAAAAGCAAGCATGTTGCACAATAATACCAAAGAGAAAAGCTGGCCAGATCCTAACAAACAAACAGTGCTAATGTGCTAACCAGTTATGAAAAGGACCTCAGGAATGAAAGAAATGTTCTACTAAGATTCAATGGACTTGCAGTGGCACATTTATTAACTTCTTAAAAAAGGACCTAAGCAAAGTGAATAGTACAGAAATTCCAGTAGCAGAAAAACTATGTCAAAGGTGTCTGTGCTTACAGATTTGAAGGAAGGTGAAGTAACTCAGTTTCACTTGAGTGAAATTCCCTGAAGACAGCAACAGCATGAGTTTATGTAAACAATAAAATAGATACTGCAAATCACAGGGCAGCAGAGAATACCACGGCTGTCTCTGAAGAGACCCAGAGCAACAGTGACTGGGTTTTTGGCTCAGTGTGCACGCATATACACCACCACCTCCCCGCCACACGCACCATCCCATGCACGCAAAAACACCCTCTCAAGTCAAAAGGAAGCTGACCTACCCTTGGCACAGGACAAGTCTTGTTGGGCACTGCAGCTCGTTGCAGCAGCACACCAGCCTCAGCCCCTGCTTCCAGGAGCTGTTTTATCATCTGCTCCCTTCCCCCAGCCCACACTCTTGCTCTCCATTTGGTGCTGCCTCCTCTGACTTCTCTCTCCTCTTTCCAGGGAGCAGCCATGACCCCAGCAGGCTTCAAAGCGGCTGCAGCTTTGCTCCCCAGCAGAACCCCTCAGGTGGAGCAGGTCAGCAGGCAATGGGGAAACAAGAAACACGGCAGGGGAGAACATGCAAGGGTGGGAGCATTAATGCAGAAACTTTGATCCCTCCAGACAAACCAGCTTTGTTCCACTTTTTTTTTAAATCTCCAGGTGATAGTTGCAGATAATGTCACTGTCAATGAGGCTCATTAGCAGCACTTTATCTTTATTTGTTACACCTTTATTTTGCAGTTATTTTCTTAAAAATTATTTGCTCCTTTGCACCAGTGCAGCTGAGCTGGATTAACCTGACACAAAAACAATGGGGCCAAACCCTCCACTGGAAGAAAATACCTGCTGCAGAGCTCCCTCGCTGCCCTGCAGCACTGCACATGTGGGCACAGCCGGGTGTAGGAGGGCAGCCATGCCCTGAGCAGAGAAGCACTGATGTCCATCACTGCGTGCTGGAGTCCCCTCCTGAAAAGTCGAGAGCCACCGCTGTACACAGGGGTGGTGATGGCTGTGCTGCCTGTGCAGGGTTTCCTCAGGTGTACCACAACCACTTGCACAGGTCAGGTGTGACAGCTACAGGATGCTGCCCCAGGATCTTCCTCGGTGAATCACCCAGGTGGGAGAGTGCTGGGGATGACGGCCAAGGTCTGACGGGGATGGGCTCCAGGTCTGCACACCCTCAGAGCAGTCCTCCTGCAGCAGCAGCCAGAAGCAAGCTCTGCCTCTGGCCCACTGGTCCCAGGCGTTTCCTTCAAAGTCAGTCGAGGGAAGGGATCTGCTTAACTTGGCCAGCTTGAACCACCAGACAACTTGCATGAGGCCAGCTCAGCTTCTCCCCTTAGCCTCGTGGTTGCCCTTCCTCAGGGGAGCATGCTGGTCTTCTGCCCTGGACCCCCAGCCAGGCTGTGCTTCACTGGGGGACCAGCACTCACATATTCTCAGGGTTGGTTGCTCAGGAACCTAAATACTCCAGTGAAACCCTATCAGCATGTGCTTGGTCAGGGATGAGCTTTAACACCCCTGTGTGGTGAGCATCCTGTCCAGCATCTGGCAGTGCCCTTTCCCAGTAAGCTGTGGCTCCCCATGTGTGACAAGAGCCTCCCCCTGCTCTGGGGACCCACTGTACCCAATTCTTATGGTGATGCAGATCTTGGATCTGACTCCTGCAGTCCATGCCCATGCTAATTGTAGCCTTGTGCCGTGCTTTCACTGCAGAGGCAGTGACTGCAGCACCCTCCCAGCATGCTCTATTGGCCTTCAGTAAGGGGCTCTTACCCCAGCTATTGCTTTTTGTCCCACAGCTCTGAGCGCAGGAGTGAGCCTGAAGCACAGCAAAGGGTTTTTCTGTTTGCATTGCACCTTCCTCCTCACTATCTCCCACTGTCCGTTTCTCCTGCTTCCCTTGCCCGCCCTGCCCATGTTACTCCCTCCCAAGGGGCCCTCAGCATCTTTGTTTCCTGGCTGTATCTCTTGGGAAGCATCATCGGGTCATGAACCATTTCCTCCAAACGCTGACTGCATCTGCTGCCTTAGCACAATGATAGAGTTGCTTATATGGTCTCAACTTGCTGCAACAAAAAGCTGCACCCCTTCAATTTATCCGGTGAGTTTTTATTATCGCTTGAAATACGGTGGCACAGCTCTGCACCCCTAACATCTTCGGAGTCACTTAATGGCACAGCTACAGAGCGCGATTCCAGTTGAGCTCAGCTGAACACAGAAGGTGACTTCTGTAGCTGGAGCACTTTATCATCAGGGTAACGCAGGCTGGTGAGGCAGGCAGTGTTTGACTTGCAAAGCCTCTTTCTTTGACAACCTAAGGAGGAAGCATGGCTGCACACAAATTAAATCCTTGCCAACAAACGAAAATATTTTGCTTTGCCAAAACATTATAATGGTGATTTTGTTGCGGACTTTTTGAAGGGATGGGATACAATTGACAGAACGTTCAAGTCCTCAGCTGAAGAGAGCAGGTCAATGACAAAGACCACTGGCATTAGCACAGTCCCACCAGCCTCTGTAAATGGATAATGACTCTTTGGTTGACTTCTCCCAGGGAGGACTCAGGTTCCTGCTTAGCCCCTGGAAATGGTGGAAGGTTCAAACTTCAGGCTAAAGGCAGCTCCTCTCTGCTTTTCGAGGGTCAGTCCCTTGGCCTCCTATTCCCGTAGTCTCATCTGGTAGAGCCACTATTCTGGAATGTGCAAACCAACCTCCAAATTCAGGCACCAGGTCATGACAAGGAAAGGAAGGAGGTTTCTGCTTGGGGGTCTGCCAGAGCTGCATGCTGAGTGGGGCAGTCAGAGAGGCTGCTACAAGCACCGGTGGGACTCAGCATGCTCCTAAATGGCACAGATTGCAAGACCAAAAGAAACTTTCAGCTATTCGTAACACCGTGCAATATGTATATAGTTTTATAAATATATATATACACACACACACACACACACATTTACATACATGCTCAGCTACATATCATATATATGTACAGGCACACATAGTAGTCCTAAATTTTCAGTGAAGAAAGAACACATCGCATGTGTCTATGCAAAAAGATCACAACTCCTACAGATAGCTTATCAGCTGAAATGTGAATTTTACAGCCCTCCAAATACTTACTTTTAATCTTTCAGTGGTTCATGCAATTTGGGAAGAGTCTTATTTTGACTTACAGACACCCATGCAGTTGCTGAGTGAGAAGGGCTAACTCCCAGCATGGTTTCCTCTGCACCCTCATATGAAGAAACGAAATTTATTCAGTTTCTGCAAACAGTGGATGTAGTGTTTTTAATAAAATAAAATGTCTTTAAATAAAATACTTTCTATCACTCAATGATTTATTTGTAGTTCTGCTTCTGAAGATTAAAAACACCTACTGTCTTGCCATGGTCAATAATTGATTTTCTTTTAAGAGGCTGTGACTTTCATTATAAACATATAAAAGCAATCCAAGCTACTAAAACCCTGTATACAGACACGTCATAAAAACCAAACTATATACCCAGCAGGCAAAAAAAAAGACACGGACAGGTCTGAAATGTTGCAGGCATAAGTATTTTGGACAGACTAAAAAATATCTGGAAATTGGAGACCATAATCAAGGCTCTTAACAGATAATTCAGTAAACGAGAGCCTGAACGGCCCTGAGGTGGGTCCCAGTCATGGAGTGAAAAGCTGGAAGGGTGTGAAAGGCAGCGTACCAGTTTGCTCAGGGGCCGTTCACCTGGCACTATAAACAAGTCACAAAGTTGAGAACGGTTTTGTAGGTGCCCCACAAGCATTCACATCTCCTGTTTGCAACGTGGTGTGCTTCAGTGAGAGATGCAATGGGAGAAGAGGTGTCCCTCCTGTGTCTGCAGACGGCTGGGCTTTGTTCCTCTCTTTGTTTCTCCCTCTTCCTACCCAACTCCTTCATCCCTCATCCAAGCTCTCAAAGCTTCCTATTATACCAGTCTTTAAATCAATTTATGTTAAACTATTACCATTGTAGATGCTCTTTCTGTCTTCCTGGTGCTCAGGAGAAAGCAGACTTCGTGGTGCCACCCTAACTAATGAAGGTTTATTTAAGAATGGCTCAAACCCATTAAAAACTGGTGGCTTGATCCTGCCGTCCTGTGCTCAAGTCTACAACCCCCACCCCAGATTGATATACCCTCTGGTATCCAACAAAGTGCTATTGACTTGCCAACACCGTCTCAGAGACATCTTTACATATATTAGTTGCATTAAATTATTACTATTACTGCACCAAGCTGTCTTCTGGCCTCCTTACATGTTAAAATTGCAGGAGCTGCTTGGGACTCAGCACCGCACTCCTGACATTTGTGAAACTCTCTCTGTCATTCACACAGTGTCACCCCGAGTCAGCCACTGCAGTCAGGCTCACACAGCAGCTCATAAGCATAACTGTATTTTTAACATCCCAGAAACCGTTACTGCGTCATCTCCCTTTATGGCTTTCCCGGAATATTCTTTATATCCTCCAGTTTGTACAAAACGCTGCATCTAGGATGTTAACTCTCCCTGCTCAGACTTGATGGGTTATTACTGCCCAGAGAGGAATGCATGGCCTCCCTCTTAAACATAACATATTGATTTTAAAATTGCTTTGATGACTTGGAAAGCAATGCACAAATTGGGATCAGTGCATTTATCAAAGCTCTGGTCTTTGTGCAAGGGTAGCTGATGTTTCCAATTACCAGAAGATAGCATTCTGGTCTCTCCAAAAGGCAGGGAAAAGATTTATGGGAGATGTGCTCTTAACTCTCATCTGTCCCGGGTCCAGAATTCATTATCAACAGGTTGGAAATGCTGAGTCAAACTCCTTCAAATCTCCTCTTAAACCTGGCTTTTTACAGGTGCTTGTTCTCACTGATTGAGATCTGCTTTCACTGCCAGTAGTGGGGCAAAACTCCTCAGGTTGCTCTTTCACAAGGACACTATTAGTTTACTCTGTACTGAAGTTCATTAGGCTTTGGCTTTTTAGAAGGTAGCAGTAAGCAATTACATGGAAACGTGTGCTTTCATCGCTCCTGTCTGTAATTGCAAGGGGGCACAATGAGAGCAGAGATAGTCTATGAACACCTTAAAAAAAGAAAATAAACTTTGGGCTTTGATAAGAGTGCATTGATTTGAGTCACCTGGTTATTGCTGAATCTTTGTATGAAAACATCAAATGTATGTTTTATTTCAAACACTTAGCTCCTCTAAATCACAATAACTGATTCTTTCTTTCTTTTTTCGACAGTAACAAGACACGTCAGATAGCTCTGCTTTTAGAAAAAAAAGAAAAGACCTACAGCCCAGTATGTGGTCAGATAGGACATTACTTCATCTTTTGTCGTGGTTTTGTAAACGATGAACCTGCTGAGATTTAACCGGGAGCTGGTGCTTGCTCGTGTTCCTCATAGACCTCGGGTCGGCTGAACGTGGATGAACATCAGACAGCGCCTGCAACCAGCAGTGCCCGCGGGTCAGCCAGCAGCATCACGGAGCTGGGCAAGCCCTCACGCTCCGGCCAAGTTAAAAGGGAGAAAAGCTATTGGAAACAGCATGGGTATGGCAAAGGGAGAGGTGGGGTTTTTCCAGAAGCCCCCCAAACCTCCAAATCACCTTGTGCTCCTGCCTAAGGAGTAAACTGAAAGATTAAGATCGAGAATTAATTGTTGAGCTTACTCTTCTTTATCCAGTCTTTGGTTTTTTCTACTCTTTTTTTTCCTCTCTTCCTTTCCATTCCCTTGTCTCTATCTTTCTCTCCTGCTTTTTCCTATTGTTTCCCTTTCCTCTGCTACTTCCAGTCATTCCCTTCTGTGCTTTTCCTCTTCTACCTCTTCCCTTTGCACGGGTGCCCTGTCCCTCTCCTCCGTTTCCTCCAGGAGAGGAGAGGTGGACAGTGTTGTGATTTAATGCCAATTCCTAGCCTAGCCTAGGATGAGCAACGAGAAAAAAAAAATTGATACGACCAGTATTTTGTTTGAAAATGCCACAGATCCTTTAGAACTCCAATTCAAATCCCTCCAAAAAAATAAATCAATGGCAATTTTTAATATGCACCAGTTCGCAACTCAAAGGTACTACTCCTTGAGTACAATAATGAATGAGTCAGCCAGTTCTAGAAGTTGTGGGACATGGGAAACATTTTGACAGTTATTCATGAACTACTCTGAAAACTTAATCACAACTATTATTTAGTAAGCTCTACTGCACGGACTTTGCCTTTATCCAGTCCTCTTCTCTTTACATACCTATTCAAACACTGACAATGAAGACATCCATTTACTCAACTTTGTGAACATTTTTAAATGCAGTAAACTCTCAATTTTCTACCTTAAGTCATGCCAAGGACAAGACAGTAAGAGCTAACAAGAGCTCTCACAAAAACATTAGATATACGCTAACCATCCACCCTACTATCACGTTTTTAATGCCAGATAGTATTTTACACCTCAGGTTTAATGCACACAGAACAACTGCAAGTACAATGACATTTGGATACCAACATTGAGAAGCATGAAATTACAAGTGTACTGACAGGTTTTTGTGTGCTTCCTTATAGCACAGAAGCTGCTGCTCTTTGTCCCCCACATCCTTTGTGTCAGAAGCAGCATGATGCTAATAAATCTCAAATGTAGCTGGAGATCCACAGCAAGGACTTCAACACCCGGGTGGAATTTATAAACGTGCTCTATACTTGTTTCTGCATGAGGCTGCCATGTAGAGGCACAAGGAGAAGACTCTTCTCCCTGTTCGCAGGCATCAGAAATGGAGGTAGCTTCGTTCCTCTGCCTGGGATGTGATCCCTGATATCCGCAGTCCTGGCTGGATGTGAAGGGAACCAGGTTCCCCGCTTTTGCCAGAGCAGGGCTCGGCAGCACCACACGCCGATCTCAGCTGGCAGGAGATGAGGCAACCCTGCAACGCCACCTTCTAGCTCACCGAGTAAGCCAAAGATCTTTTTAGGACACTTACTGCAAGTATTTATGAGTATTTATGTAAGGTAGCAGCATGGCTTTAAAATCTGGCAGTGCCTAGACTTGACAGTACTCAAATCTGCTACACAATTAAGAGTTTGGGTTAGATTTCTTTTTAGGCATTTACATAACCTCAGAAAGTGCTTTGCTCAGAGCTGTCAGTCAGATTTTCCAGCATCATCACTAAAACATTAGGGAGTTTCACACCCAATGTACAGCAATCTGTTTGGATCTAAAAACTACACCATGCTGTAGTAAACAGGTTTTTTCCTGATCTCTTTTCTTGTACTTGGGCAAGAAAGCTGTGGTGTTGGAGGCTTGAATCCTGCCTGGAAGCACAGTACTGGGCAGGGAGAGCAGTGCACGGATTACACTGGGAGATGGGGACACTGAAAGCATGAATTCCTCAGCTTACCAGACCAACTCCCTCTGTACACTTGGAAATCTGGTGTCCTCAACTTTTCACTGAGGGAGCGAGTAACCCAGAGAAGGGACTGAACTGCAGGGATTTATTTCATGCAACAAACAGCTTTCTTCTTGTGGTTATCAGGCTTAAATCATTTTATGAATGTAGCCTCTGGAAATAATACTCAGATTTCCAGAGCTTTAGAGTAGCTATTTGGAAATCCACCAGTAGAAACACTGAGAGCTACTTGAGACAGGTCCTTAGTTGCAGTTTCTTTAACCAACAGCCTCCTCTTTTATAATTTCCAATGACTTCCCGCTCTCATATTCTAAAGGTAATATTAAATTTCTGGAAAAAAATACACTGTATTTTTAAATTATGAATATAGACATTTACCATTGTAAACAATTCACTGGCTTCCTCAGCTCCCTTCCATTAAAACCCTCTATAACCACACTGTGCTTTATGCATATGCAAGAGAAAATCCGAGGGCAAAAGCACGGGGCCCTGCCGATGCTATCAAGCCACATTCTTACAGCAGGGCAGGGAGAGCCGCGCTGCCCCCAGGTAGCTCTGCACAACCTCCCTGCAAGCCCAGCTGCTGTCCCCTCACCTCGCGGGCAGCATCCCTACCCACCCAGGCAGTGCCCTGGCAGAAATCTCCAATCCCCTCCCCAGCAGGAGGGCTGGAGCGCTGGTCATCTCCGAGCACTGCACTGTACGGTGGTGATGCCTCCAAGACACACTAAAGCAAAGCACCACTGGTCCTCAGCACCATGTCCTGAGGGGGAGAGTGGTGGGAGAAATCCAGGTGGCCATGGCTTCAGCTCGGCAGTAGCCCTCGAGCATGTGGCTAAATGTCATTTTTCTGGGCAATTAGGTTTTATCTGTTCACTGCAATAATCCACCACTCTGACCGCTGAAGCTCCCTAGGCTCCCAGATCTCCTGGCCCCAGTAGACCCCCACCTCACCCTGGGGTTATCATGGAAATAAGCCACACTAGCCGGCTGTAAATTCCTTCAGTTCACCACACACACCTCCTGTTCAGTAGCTCCTTGTATCCAGCAGCATTCAGTAGTGTACACAGAGCTGTTGCCCTGTAAAAACCTTTTCCTCCTATGGGAGAGATATTTTTATTTCCCCTCTTCTCCTTCCAGCTTATACTTTTATTTAAAAGGAAATAAAGGAAAAAAGGGGGATGTGGAGTTGCAAGTTGAACGCCAGAAATTTAGCGAAGAAAACATCCCCATCAGGTATCACTGCACAGATGCTACTGCCCGACCCTGCATGGAGCTGGTAACACATTTCATAGCTCCAGTTTAATTCAGTAGCGAACTCCCTGCAATGCTGGGCTACTACAAAATGTGTGCACATGTGCACCTGCATACATGGGTACGCACACTTGCTGTAAAACAGCGTCATTATTTTTAAAACAAACATGTTCAATTTGTGTAACATTAATGGAGTGTCTTTTTGCTCAGGAAAACATCAATATTTTATATCCTTTATCAGTCGCGATGTCTAAATGCGGCGCATGCAGATAGCACGCTCACTGATTTCTCAGTCAGCTCCTGCATTTTGGTTTTGACGGTGTTTTTCAACCCTGACACTGAGCGGATGAGCATGTTATGATCTGACACGTTAAAACCAAGAACAATTGCTGCCTGTCCTGTGCAGCAGAGCTGCCACCTGCATGGGGACAGCCCCCAGCCCCGCACGAGCAGGGCGGCCACGGAGAGGAGCGGGGTTGCCTGGCACTAACATTGCCGCACTGGGCTCACTGTCTTTGGACAGACTTAGCTGCATGGACAGAGTTTGGGTTTTTCACGGTGAAAAAAGAGGGGTAATGACTTTACGACTGATCTTCCCAAAAGCTGTCATTAAAAGCGAGTCAAATAAATCAGCATATAATTTGGTTTTCTGTACAAGGATATGCTGAACTATCAAAGGGTGTAAGTTGCAAGGAGACCCAGGTGATCGCTCTTCCCGTATCTCAGTTTGGATGGGGGTATTCATGTCCTTACACTTATGCTACACATGTACACTTTAAAGTTTTTTGAAGCTTTAGTGGGGCTGGCCCAACCTTCAGAGCTGTTACAGCCAACACGTAACACCACAAACTTCAGCTGGGTTGCCCTGCGCTTAGGCTGCTTTGAGAAACGTCGGTGCCCATTTCTCATGCTGTACTGGCTTTCTCCTGCTTGTCGCGTTAGTGCAGGGAGCAGACACAGAGCAGCACAGGATGTAGCACACTCCTATACTTGGTTACCTGAGCACAAAGCAAGGGTGTAAGCACCAGGAGCTAGGACCTGCCCTGAAAGAGAGTGGTACTGACTTTGTCACCAGATACAGGAAGTGAGAGAAATTTTGCTTTTACCCTGCAGGAGCTTCAAACCACAACATCTAGAGAAAGTTCAGTTTAGTAAAAATCAGATCAGCTTTTTCATCATTATTTTAATTTCCTGAATCATTGCAATAGCTTTAGTGGGTTGGAAAGAGCTTCTCTGAGAGACAGAAGAGGTTTTGTCCTGGGGAGCCACTGTCCACCAAGGACAGACCCCTCCTGCTAACCCGAAGCAGTGACTCAGAGCCGCCCTGCATCCCAGCTCCCCCTGCCTCTGCATCCAGAGGACCTGCTGCAGAACAGCTCACCAGTTGACATGGGCATTGATGTCAGACATCTAAGAAGCACCAGGAATAGCAAACGTTGCACTGTTTACATTTGTTAACAAATAAAACGACGCACAGCAGCAATGTTCAAACTGAAAGGTAAAACTCCCGGGTGGGGCGGGCTGGCAGCGTGGGGCCCATCACAGCCTCCACCACACCACACTCTCTCCAGCCAAGTCTAGGATTTAGGGGCCACCCCTCTGAGCAGGAGCCAGTGGAGAGGGGACTCCAGCTGCCTGGGCCTCTCCCGCGATGTGCTGCCTGCAGGGGCCAGCTCGGCCCTGCCGGTGGCAGGAGCGATGCTGCAGCCTCCTCCCACTTGCCGACAGGGCAAGCCGCGGCTGCCCCTGCCTTCACCGACTGCATTATTTCCAGTGACTAACGCACTGTTCCATGTGCCTGGATTTTCATGTCAGAGTCTATGAGCTACAGAATAACCCTACAAACCAAATTATATGGCTGAGATCCTCTTTCCCACCAGGAGAGAAACAATTTTGACCCCTGCCTTTTCTCTAGCATCCCTACAGGTGAGCAACCTGCAGTGCTCCACTGCAATTAACTGCAGCCCTTGGCTTTTGGTAGCAATTTGCTTTCAATTACCTCCTTCGGACAAATCTGAACGATTACTGCCATTTTTTCCCCCTCTTTCTGATGCCAAGTGTGTATCTAAGTGTTCATAGCACATAAACTAAACTCTGAAAAACTCCAAAGAAAACATCAGTTGCCCCCATGAAGATTGGGGTAGCCCAAACCCTGGGTTGCTTTGCCTAGCGGGGATCCGTGGGCTCCAATAAGGATTTCGCCCCGATGAGAAGCACAGGTCTGAGCGCTGCAGGGCCACCCAGTGCCAACTCTGCTGAGTCTGACGGAAGCTCACACCTATAAACAAAATCACTCCTCTCCTGCCCAGGGTGGCAACACCAGCAGCGGAGCAGCAGCAGCTCCTGTCCCAGCAGAGCCCTGCAAGATGCCGGCTGCTCCCAAAGCAGAGGGTGCCTGCAGGGGCTCAGGGGTGTGCCACCCTCCCTCCCCAGAGCCCCTCCACTCTAAGGCTGACGTGGAGCTGGGACCAGGCTTAAGCTGAACTGAACAGCAGCTCTGCCAGGGTAGGGAAATGAAGAAAGGAAGTTGCAACACACTGTGGATCCTAATTGCATTTGCTCTGCAGGCTCTGAAAGGCCAGTCAAACAAACAACACCATTGCCTTTACTGCTCTGCAGTTGCCATTTACTATTTTACTGGGAATTTGTCCAGAAAAGGGATACTACCTAGAAGGCAGCATTATGCCAGCATTGGAAACCAGTAATATTTCTGAACAATCCCATGGGCCCACTGCCTATTCCTACACTGCGGAAAGGCGAGAGGAGCCAGAGCGAGGCAATTCGTGTTTGTGGTAGGAACTGCAGCAGCAGTGGGTATGGAGGCAGCCCAGGACCCAGCGGGCACATCTGAACTGGTGCACGCTCTGGAGCTGTGACAATTTACACCAGAGAACAGCATGATTCAGTGAGTGGAGGGCGGGGGGGGAACCATCCTAAACTGAATTATTTTATGAGTCTGAGTTTTCATAACGCAACTTCCACAGAGCTCGTGAGGACCAGGGTAAGCAATATGAAGAGGCAGAGCATGCCCACTCTGCAGCTCCATCAACAGCCAGTACTTTCCAGGAGATGCAGATGCCATAGGGCAGACAGGGGTGTGCTGAAGTGGCAAAGCCCCCTTCCCTGGGAATAGACTCACTGAAACCATCTCTTTTGTCTAACAATGCCTCTTGCCCTCCAGAGAGGACACTTCCTGCTATAGGCAGCTCCTTAATACTGAGTTACCTTTCTGCTGGAGACTCGGAGCCAGCATTTGAGTTATTTAAGATGCAAAATCACTCTGAGTCACCCCATTTTACCACTACTTTAGTTTTCCACCCAGTCAAAAAAGCACAGCCCATTTCTGCCTACTGCAATTCCCCTCCTGCTCCCCACAAGGAAATACAGATTTACCTGGACCACATCCCATTGACTCCTAAGCAAAGCCCAGTCTATCTGCCCTTCCCTCTCTTCAGGTAGTAAAGCTAATCCGAGAGGGCAGTTTCAGACCTACTTATGCATTCAGCCTCCCTGGGAGGAGAAGCAGGGGCTGTGCCCAGCACAGGTGAGGAGGGACTGATCCATTGCCGAAAGAGGCAGCTTCCACCCCCTGGAAATCAGCTTAGCCAGGAAAACCTGTGCCTTTCTCACCAGCACCCGGATCTCTGTTTCCAGAAGGTTCAGCAACCTGGCATTTTCTGACACTTTTTGGTTTTCATCACCACACAGAGCCCAGCGAGCAGAGGAAGGGGACAGAGGTAGGGAGCACCACCAGCAGTGCCGTGGCTGGTGCCTGGCATGGGAGCGGCTCTTCTGCCCAGGGCCAGAGCCTGTTGCAGTCTGGGGGAGCGGTGTTCACCTCATCGCAGGGATTTACACCATGAGCTTTTGGTCCCTACCTTATTCTTTGCAAACTTTGCTGGCTTTAGGTATAGATCCTGCAGACATACAAGCTGAATTAATATTATTATTATTTTAATTTTAAATTAAACAAATGCCACGTTTTATCACCTTTCTCCCTCTTTCTCTCTCTCAGATAGGATTTCTTAAATTCACGTGAGTTCCACATTTTCATAAACCATGTTGGCTGGAGTAAGCTGTGTTTGAATCATCATTTAGAGAAGTGAAGATTTAATTTCATGGTGGAATTAAGGTTGACATTTCCTTTTTATTTACACTACACCAAGGGTTAATAAGGTTACTATAACCTTAATCTTTGATAGCTCAACAATAGAATACTCCAGGATTACTGCAAAAGCTGGATTTTAACTCTTTTAATCCCATTATTGTTGATAACCTTATCAGCGCTGTGCCCAACCATAGAGGCTCTACAATTCCTTTGCGTGGGGCAATGCTCATAGTTAGCACAGAAGAGCCACAGACATTTGCTTGGTCGATGCCTGCAGCGAGGTTCACAGTTTGCAGTAGGGCTACAATGCTGCTTTTAAACTCCTTGTCAGAAATCTTTGCCAAGAAAAACATTGGTCCAGTGGCATATGTTGGCAGAGCAATGCAAGGTTGCTCTAATTCCCTTACTTTGTTTTTCCCTCCTCCCATGTGACAACTACTCCAAGAATCAGACTGCCAGTCTGGCAAGTTGAGATCCAGAAACTTACTGCTAATTACCATGTTTACAATTCCCAACCTGCCTGTTGGTGCCAACAATCAAACTGCATCCTCTTGAGTGCACCAAAAGACACTTGCTGGCAGTAGCTTCCTAAGGTTCCAGGCTGGCTACATTAATTACTGTTAACTTAATTTTTGTGTATTGAGAAGCAGCTTTAATTAGTAATTCCATGCATTAAAATGATCCTTTATGAGTTTCAAGGAATAGTGGCTTGACTTATAGACTGCTTACAAAACCTAGATGTCTTTTATTTGGGAACACAAGTGGTAGTAAATTTATATGTGGTCTGACAAATAAAATAGGCAGAGGTTTAATAAAAATCACACCAGGAAATGGAAGGTTATGTCTTCCCTTTGAAATAAAATAAGCAGCTCTAAAAAGGCAAGTTGGATATTTTTTTATCACTTCTCAGTAAACATTTGACTGGACAGAACAAACCACATTCTCACGGTGTATTGCTGAATCAATGTATTTAATGAATTTTAAAAATGGGCATGTATTTTATGAACTCAGTGAAAGAGAGCCCAAACTCAAATAACTGCAGGGCAGAGCCTGAGCAGAGGGCATCCCATTTGTGCCCTGCAGGTCCTAGCCCAAGACTCCTGAAGGCCATCTGTCTGCTCAGGCAAAACCGACTCAGTTGGGATGCCCTTTAACAAAGCACATGCTTCAGCTCCGCTGGCATCAGCAGGGAGCACTGTGCCCGAAGAGCAGCACATCTCAGCATCCAGGCTGGGCTGGGTGGGCTTGGGGACCTGCACAGGCACCCTGGGATCCAGCAGGCACACAGGGCTGTGCCGTACATGGGACCGTGCTGCCCACCGAAAACCTGTGCCCCTGGTGCTGTGCCTGCAGAGCTCACCCACAGTTACACCCCGCAATGACTTGCTTCTAACCTGAATTTTACATGGCAATGGCATTCACAGTCTCCAGGATGCCAGTCCTGAAAAGTTGGTCAAGATTTCACAAGAACTGCGCTACATCTCCTCTCTGTAGATGTTAATTTCTGTTCTCTGGCTGGAGTGGAAGTACAGGACAGAGAGCAGAGCTATCCTGAGCTCTGCCCAATGTGGCTCCATGCTCATGGGGTGGATGGGCTGCCGGCAGCAGCCCAAGGCTGCCCTCAGTCAGTGCTGCTGGACATGCTGGCAGAGTGCAAATGCTGGCATGGCCACTGCCTGCCAGACATCCCTGCCTGTGCTGAGGCTGCAACAGATCTCATCTTTTAGGGGCAGTTTGGTTTGCCACGATCATCTGAAAACTGACATTTTTAAGAGGAACCCTGAAGCCAGGCTGTAGAGTAGGGCCATCCCAAGGCTGCCCTCAGTCAGTGCTGCTGGACATGCTGGCAGAGTGCAAATGCTGGCACGGCCACAGCCTGCCAGACATCCCTGCCTGTGCTGAGGCTGCAACAGATCTCATCTTTTAGGGGCAGTTTGGTTTGCCACGATCATCTGAAAACTGACATTTTTAAGAGGAACCCTGAAGCCAGGCTGTAGAGTAGGGCCATGCCCGTATCTGCTTATGATAACGCCGGTCCTACCTGGCTCCCAAAATTCAGCCTACTTTTAAATGTGTAAGAATAGATTCAGGGGTCTGATTTTAGGCCCCTTTTTCTTTAGACTTGGTCTAACTGTGCAGTACCAGGCCACAAGTGAGGATGTATTTTCTGCCCTGTAGCAGATTCTCCACCACCTCACAGCATCCCAAGCCACCAGCCGATTCCCTTGCTTTCCTGGCAGCATTTCTAAGGCTGCCAGCCATGGCCAGGCTCCCACTTTTACACCACGGTCCTATTCTGTGGGGTTGCAGTGGGCTACTAAGGAAAAGATAACCCAGGGCAAAACTCAAGTGTATGAAAATTAGTGTGGGATAGGGGAAGTGGAGCCAAAACAGGGAGTAAGTCAAACAGATGGACACTAAAATCAACAGGCATTTTGACTTAGGGAAGAAAAGAAACAAAATGAATCAGTGCTCCTAGAGGAGGCAGCCTGGGTCTACTCTGATCCTAAAGCAACAGAGGGAAAACAAGCATTTAAGAGCATTTATACAAGGTGTAACGAATACGCTGAGCAAACTATCAAAGGAGGCAATAAACCTGCATCTCGGAGAATGGTCTAAAAGGAGTTAGATCAGCACTTACAGGAAGGAGATATTCAGGGCTGCAAAGGCAAGCGGCAGTATATGGGGACGGGTGGACTCAGCTCATGTGGCTCACACTATTGACGTGTTTTCCCTCCCCAGACCAGCCTGCTCAGCTTGATTACTTACATTTGTAAAACTTACAGACATAGTCTAAAGAGAGTCAGCCAATTTCCACCCAATTTATAATTTAGCAAGCAGGGGAGCTTGATTCTTCTAATTTTCATAAAACATACATAAAACTGAAAACAAGATAGCTTTAGAGCATATGGGCAAAGTACACAAGAGCCACAGAGGCAAGGCAGTATAAAAATGGACACTGAGCAAAAGCACTGTCTGGACTGTGCTTTGCTAAGGGGTTTTGAGCACCTTACTTGTGCTAAACATCTCACAGACAAGCAAGTCTTCATTGCCACAGGCATGTGTCAGTGCTGCATCTCAGCTTTGTTACTGGACTATCAGCCATACAGACTGACCTAACCCATGTCATAATGCTGCATAGGGTTTTTTTCCGCATCGTTTTTATAGGTAAAGAAGAAATACTGTGGAAGACTTTCTGCAATGACATGGGAAGAGGGCATCAGTGTGATTCAAGCTCATACTGCCTTCCTCCCACTCTGTCTTGGACATCTCCTTTTCTCATGAAAAAAGGCAGGGAGATCTCACCCTGTGGGTAGGCCCAGGTCAGCGTGCCACTTCCCAGGGAGCAGCAATGGAGCTGCATTCTGGCCTCCATGCTTTTCTGACCACTTCTCCTATGTTTCTCCTCTGCGACTGCTGGGTCCTGGCAGAGCCATTGAGGGCTTTCTCTGAGAGGAGACACCACTTGACAAGTGCCAAAGCTGATGTTCATCCCCGTGGCATGGTAGGCTCCAAATCGTGCTTCTCTTCCCCGTTTGCCTGAGGAGTCATCCTGGGTACTAACAATAGACTCCACGGAGGCTGGGGGAGCTCAGGCTGCCTCACCAACTTCTGCCTGAATTCAGCCATTTCCAGTGAGCAATATATAAATAGATGCTGCCTCATTATTGATGTATATTGTGCAAAGGGTTTAGCCAGGGATGGAGCTTGTTTGCTTTCCTTTTATGGATGAAAAGCGGGATTCCAGAGCCTTGATGTGAGATGATCACACCTGCCAGTCAAACTACACCGGGACAAAGATTTTGTGCTCTCAAGTCCTTGGTAAACAATGGCCACATGGCCACCGGAAACATTGATGGGAATCAAATGCAGCTCTGCATGTGAGCGCACATGTGTATAGGCACATTTACACACAGCCCCCCAGAACCAAATGAAAACAGAATATTAATGATCTCAGCCTAATTTTTCTATTCAATTCCCAAGACCAGGCTGTAAATCTAGGCTACTCTGACACAAACCTCATTTGACGCTATTATAAACCACTGATTTACACTAATGAAAGATTTAGCTTCTGATTTTAAAATCAAACCTTAGCGGCTGGCCCAAGGCCCAAGCCTCTCAGCCCCTCAGTCCGGGTGCTGGAGCGCATTGATACTTGCCAGATAAATTTGATCATGAACTCTAGTGAAAGCAAGCTATTGATATTTCAGAAAGCCATTCCTCACACTTCTGAGCAGCAAACAGCCCATCACTAAGAAGGCCAAACCCTTGTCAGTGTGAGCTGACTTCTATGAAATGAAATGGTGACCTTACTGCTAGCTCCAGAGTTAATCTCAGAAGAGAGATTTCATTAGAGAAAGCAGAGCTATTATTCTGAGCCTCTCTGCGTGGCACATATTTAAGTTTTGCATCCAAGAAATGTGGAATACTTTAAATAGAATGGCATTTGGTAAAAATAAAGACATAAAAACTTCAGCTAAGTGAGGATGTGTCTTTATTTATTTAGTTTGCTTTCCTTGGATTTCACGTCACGCCCATTCAGCCTCCGTTCCCCTGTTGGAGTTTTTCCTCCCTCTGTACCAGGGAGGCTGGAGCAGAGCGATCAGCACTGACTCACTGCAGCTCCAGAAGATGAAAATTAAACATGTCTATTTTCATCTCTAACCGAGGGTCTGGACTGGTCTTGCATTCTTCACTGGTAAGAATTTGCATACACGTAAATAACGAGCACCTAAACAAGGAGAGCAAAAGGGAGTGGTTTTGTTTCTTGCTTCCTAGAGCAGGACTTGCAGGTCCTGTTTCCACCAAGCGGCTCTGAATGGCTGAAGGCAAATGCGTTTCTGTCAGCTCATGTACAACAGCCACCTCATGTCACAACGCAACAAAGGACAATGCAACATGCACAGTCAAAAAGAAAAGGATTGTACTGAAACTCTGAAAGTAATTATATTCTTATCCTCTGCATAAGTCAGATCCCTGGCAAACACGCAGGGAAAAAGGTCTCTTTCTTAAAAATGGAAAAATCACCGCCTCTTAAACTGGGGTCTAAGAAATTTTCCACTGCTCTTCTCTATAGTTCAAAACATTCATAAAAAAACAGGAAAGTAAAGATCCTGACATTTCTAAAATAAAGCACACTGAGAAAGAAAAGCCATTCCCTTCCCCTCAACCCTTTTGCATCTATCGTAAACAGGAAAGGCAACAGCAAGGCAGTGGAGAAAAGAAAGTGGGGGAACAAGAAATAGGTTTTTCCTATAGTGGTCTTCTTTAGCAACCAGAGCATCAAGACTATGATAACTGTGGCTCCAGTAAAACAGCGGGCATTGAACTGTGTAATTTTGAATTTCAGAAGAATGTTTTTGGCAATTTGACGGAGAAGTAATACTGCTCTGCATTTTCTTGGTGTAACCAGGTAAGGTATCTCCTAAAGAATGGTTGTTAAAGGATGAGTTTCCAGATGGTGTGAAGCATTAATGCATCAAGCTTCCTTGTTCTTATTATTTGCCAGCTAACTCAAAAAAGAAAATAAATCCTTTATAATGCAGTAATTACAGTGATGTCTTTTTATTAGAATTTTCCATCAACGTCTGGTTAGTAGAATGTGAATACTTGCAAACCTATTGCTATCAGAGTATCTAAAAGAAGTCATATGAGATCTCCATTATCTATGTAAATGCCTCTGTAAGATGCAGCGAGATGGTTCTTTTTTTGGTAACAGGCTGCACAATCAAATGCTGTACAGTTCTGGTTCAGAACGTCCCTCTTTCTCCAATTACAGAAGACCAATCCCATGGTGATCACTTTGTCATTGATTTTCAGTGATTTAAAAGATAGGCTTGACCTGAACATTAATAAACTTTGTGATATTGTCCTGACTTAGTAAGAGAACTGCTAATATACTAAACAAGGTTATGAATCAGCAATTCTTACTATTAAAGAAAGTCAGCTATATTTTTTCCAACATTTCATGCCTAATGTAATAACGTGAAAGGGCTGCACATTGTGCACACCTCAGATGGACTGATACAGAACAATACTGTGGTGACAACTGACCTTGAAACAGATAAAAGATTAAGTTTGACTTAATCTGAAATACTCCGAGAGAGTAGCTGGGAAAGTTTAAGTAGTCTCTTACAGGCTGACCTCTTTCTTCCTAGTGGTATGAAGTACTGGGTAATTACCGGAGCCATTTTGGCTCCACAGAGGTGTATCGCAGAAGTCAGAGAGAAGAAGGCCTCCCCAGGCGGCTCTCCGGCCCTCATAGGGTGACTGCTGCCTGTGCTGCCTTGACCAAGCTAATTTTGTGTCTCCTAGGCAAGGGCTTTCCTGTCTGGAGATGGCTCCGTTATTTCACATCATCCCTGCAGACTAGAGAGGTACTGGGCTCACTGAAAGGAAATGTTTCTTGATAACCGCGCTGCATTTTCTCCCCACACACCTCCTAGGTCTGTTTGCACACACCAGGCTACATCGCTTTCCTGCAGACGGGAGAAGCTCTGATCGCACTGAAATCAATGGAAAATTCCCACGAGTTTCTGTAGGAGAACAATTTCAAAAGCAGGATACTAATTTAATTTATCTATATGGGCATTATTATGTAATTTTGGCTAGGTATGTATATTCATATATACGTGTGTGTGTGTGTGTGTGTGTATATCTATATAAAATTTCAGCTATATATTCAGGGCTCTTATTTTTCCCATCAATCAACCCCTCTAGTTTCTGGAACATTTCCCCTAATTTTCTGCTGGCTGCTTTTAACTAGACACTGTTTTTCCAGAAAGCAAACTACCAAATATGCGTGATGTTCCAGCCCTGGCTTCCACACTCCTGGAGCACTCTCCCAGCACCACACTGTGATACCTCCTCACCCGCATCCCTGGCGCCTCTCCTCTCCTCTGCCTCCAGCTCTGCAAAGCCGTGGCGCATCTACCCATACCATCACCTCCAGGCCTCTTCACCTTCCTTAGGATCCTCTCTGTCCTTTGATGTCAGACTCTCTCCATCCCCTCTATGAATTCTGGCCTGGGTTTTCACTTTCAGACTTCTTATTTTTGGCCTGTCATGTAAATTTCTTTTGAGTCATTGTTATTATCGAGCCAACATTTATAAATAGCTCTATGCATTGCAGGTATGTGATAATCAAGGCTTTTGATTTTTGAGCAATTTGGTTAGTAAATCACAGCAATAAAATGCAGGCAAGCATCATAGGCGTTAGCCCAGGAAATGTTTCCACCATTAAAGCTTTCAGGAGGCAGATGCTGAATCTGGTAAAAAAAATAAGGTTATTAATAACGGCTGTTATGATTTACCTTTATAACACTAAATGGTGATGTGTCATAACAGCTAAGGGTAATACCTGTGCAGGGGGGGTGTGCTTTTTTGAAAAACAGTAATCTTCTAAAAGGAAAAGAAGAAAAAGCCTTTTGTGTATGTAAAGACACTATTTATTTAAAAATCCATGCATAAAAATCCAGCTGTATACATTACTTCTAGTGTGATATAAAAACCCAGAGAAAAAGGCTAGGTAGCTTATTATTACAGCTGCAAAGTACATGTACAGCTGTATGGATGTGTAGGTACTACTGTTTTCTGTTTTCTTAAGAAAACCCTATGAACACTAGAAGCCACCTATTGCTGATATGAAATGCAATAATTCGTTATGGGAAAAAAAAATCTTACACTCCCCTCAAAATCAGAGGTAGCCTTAAAAGCGGAAAGCAAGCAGAACTGAGCCCAAGGAAAGGCATCTGCAGAACCATTCATATCTGCATTAAACAGTGTGTGCATTTGTTTTAGGCAGTAAGAGGAACCATAACACCGGTCATAAATAGGCACTGCCATGGCATGGACCCTGCTCAGGTGAGTGGAGTTGTGCCTCTGTCAGGTCTGGGAGAGTGGGGCTTTTCATATTATGCTGTAGCCTCCCTTCAGAGAGAGAGATGTGTGTGTGTGTGTGTGTGTGTGTGTGTGTGTGTATTCATTCCACTCAGAGATATGTGTATATATATATAATGGTCGTAGACTTAAATATTTGTGGAAAGAGCACCTGAAACCAAACGGCAGTCCTCATCACTTAATTTAGGGTATTGCTAAGCAGAGGGATGCTTCCTGTTATAGGCAGACCCAGGCAGGGCTGTTCCCCGCCTGCGCAGGGCAACAGGCACCAAAGCTACTCTTCCTTCTCCCACTCCCACTGTGGGCACAACGAGCCCGTGGTGCTTGAGGGCACAGCCCTTTTGGCCATCCCCCACTCTGGGAAGGCCCAGGCAGTTGCCACCTCCCTGGCACAGAGCAGGGCGGGGAGCAGCCAGCATCACGGGTGGCTGTGCAGGGGAGCCTGCAGCACCCTGCTCTGCGCCAGGGCAGCTACCACCCCAGTGTCCGCTCCTCCATCAATCAGCTATGCTGCAACGGGGGCCCTGGCGCGATGAAGACTTACCTATGGGAGCAGCCTTCGAGGCTACTCCAGCGGATAAAATTACCCAGAGATATAAATCTTCATAGGATTATGGCCTTTAAAAAAAGGCTAAGTTCAAGTAATTATTTTTTGGGCTGATTCTTTATTTAATTTTCTACCAGGATGCAGATTACAAAAACAATTTTTGAACAGAAATTTAGTATTCTAAATTAATTAAATATGCACTCGCCAAAATAGCTTTTAACACACGGTTGGTGCTGCCACAAACCTCATTCTAAAATGTTGCCTTAGAAAATACTTGTACTGGTACAATTAAACCCCCTTATTTATAAAGTAATTTCTTATTATGTTGCATTAGAGCCTTTTAGTATAATTTTTGCCATTAATAAAATATCATTAGACTATTAGAGGCAGGGGGTTTTAAGACGCATTTTTTAGCACACAGGATTCGCAATTTCTAAAGTAAAAAAAATAGGAAGCGTACTGTTGTAAAAATCCCTTTCACTAGGGGTTTAATCTTTCCTGCAGTGAAATCAATTGGGGTTTTGCTATTGCACTGAATGGTAGGATTTGGCCCAAAATATTTTGGATTTAACAGGAGCAACCTCGCTCCCCTGAGCAGTCCCGTGGAAGCTGTGTGCATTCCCGGGATCAGGCCCGCAGTATAAATTGTCTCTTCCCAGAGATCTGTTGTTCAGAAAGGACTGCTTCTGCCCTTCGATATACATACGTGACAGACCCCAGGAAGTGCTAATGAACAGGGAGAGCCACACCGAGATCATGCTATTAGGAAACATCATTCTAAGAGCCCTTATGCTGTTGAGCCTTTACACCATATTTTACAATTATTTTGGTGAGCGTACCCAGTATTTCTCTGATCAGACCTTACAGTTTCACACTTTTAACCCACATATCATAGCAATTCCCGAAAGATTTTAGAGAAAAGAAATCTGCAATCATCAAAATGTTAATTTTGACAATGACAAAGAGTACATGCATTAAAAATGCATCAGCCCTGTCATTAAGGCATTATTCAGCAAAACCAGCTCATCATGCTAAACAGAAAACAACTAGAAGAAACCTGGTAAAAAGACACATTTTGCTAAGCTTGTGTTTATGGGTACCAGTCCAATCCACACTCCACAAGATACTCAACCGAGCAAAGAGCAAACAAAACCACATCCTTTATGTGATGAAATGGGAACTCCTGATAATACTCTAAGTCATGACTCAAGGGAAAATGTCAACTAAAAGCTCAGATCAGAGGAAGGTTTGTAATACAAACCTGGATGTTTAAAATAGTGTTTCCATTGCTGTTCCTGCAGCACTTTGTGAATGTGGCTGTGTTATGCTGAACTGACTTATGATTTGCAGCTGATCAGGTCTTTTTAAAGCATAATTTAACATTATTTCTGAGACTGTTGAACATACTAAACTACAAGTAAAAAATCTGCTTTCAAGTAGTATTAGAGAAACACGACGATCAGAGTGCCAGCATCAAAGATGTGTCTAAAGAATAACAGATCCACATGTCTGTGTAACAACGAGCGCTCCGCTCGCTACTGAAGGCACCAGAGTAAGATTCCTTTGGCAGTTGTTGGAAATAATTAAGCAGAACATAGATGGCCCTTCAATCACTACGCAAGAGACAGAGAGAAAGACATTCTCCATCATCCCGCCTCACACTCACAGCTTAACGATCACGCCACGTCTGGCTCATCCATGTTAAAAATCGTTCTCAGCCTCATCATAGCAGAGCTTGGGGAAGGATCTATTCAAAAAAGGCTCTCTCATCACAGTACTCTTGGTCTTGCTTTAAAATGGCTTCTGATCTAATTCACTTAAGGCTGGAATCTGTTCTTACAGTTGTGACTATGTGGCAACAAGACCTGAGATCATCTGGGTGTGTGGAGAGGGCTTGAGCAGGGAAACATAGTGAAGATCACACCCCGTTGCTTGTCTCTGCCAGTCTTGGGGACAGAGGAGCAGGGGAAAAAAGACTGAAAGTATGAATGCTACATCTGGATTTTCCTAAGCACAGCACCTGAAAGACTGGCCAGGCTTTTAGCCAAAGCCTGTGCCCTGCTGCTGAGACTGGAGAGAGGGATGGATGCACCCCTTCTGTGTTAAAGAGATGGGGCATGGCTTGGCCAGTAATGAAAATCAACACACCCTTGGCTGTGTCTCCCACCTGCACAGCTGTAAGTAGCATTTGAGGAGTCCTGAGTTATTTAGTATGGGCAAAGCACCCACCACCTGAGCTGCAGATGGGGAAACAACCCCCCGGCCCTGGCTCTGAACATGGATCTCAACCTGGGCCAGATGAGCTCTGCATTCGGCCGGGTGCTGCCTGACCTGCTGAGCTGGAGCTGGTGTGAAGGTGCGCTCTTAATGCCCTCACCGGCTTGCTACTGTGGGGCGAGGGGGGTATGACCCCCTCGAAGCAATCGGCCACAACCTGCTCGCCATTAGCGGCCCCGCCGGGTGGCCGGAGCCCTCGGTTGCCGGGGAACAGCGGCTTCCCCTGGGGGCTGGGTGCAGCCCCGGCATGAGGAGTGCCCGGCGTCCCTCACCCGTGGGCAG
>NW_010163018.1:0-3616 GCF_000695765.1 Mesitornis unicolor
ATGGAATATATACAGAGATGTACAAATATATTTATAAAATCAATATAAAATCCTCCCCAGTGACGATGATGGCACCAGAGGCTCTGGGAGCACTGGAAAAGTCCCAGTGTGGAGCCAGCAGCAGTGGGAGCAAGCACCCGGTATTCCCAGGCAGGGTTCCAGGTACTGACCAGGCCCAACCCTGCTGAGCTTCCCAGCTCAGAGATGAGCAGGACACAGGAGCACAGGGCTCAGGGGCAGCCAAAGCAGCAGGGTCTGCTGGGCCTTGGGCCATTGCAGGGGTGGAGAGGGAAGGAAGGGTCCAAAATAAAGGGTGGAGACCCTGGTGATCCCTCTGAGTATATGGGATGGAAAATCTCATTGGGCAGGTTTGGATCTGCTCCTCCTCCTGCAGATCCAGCCCCCACGGTGAGACAGTGGCCTTGCCACGTTTCCGTCACATCCGAGCGCTATCACTTGGAGAAGTGAACACTGGTGGAAAAAACACCCGAGTTCAGCCACTGAGAAGAGACTGAGCTGAAGCAAATAAAGTCACTCGCTAGAAAACCAGCTCTGTTCAGCTCAAACCAGGACACAGCGCTCGAGGCTTCGATTTTCCTCGCAGATCTCAACCCCACTTGAACTGTGACTCTCCCGACGCCGTCCCTCCATGCCTGGGCTGTGTTTACAAACCCCTCCCGTGTCGCTTCCCTCCGCCCCGACCTCCCATATGCTGCTCCCTCTTTGCACCGCGGCTTAGCCCCGAGGTTCCTGCTCAGCCAGGACCATCTGCTGCTGCGTCTCCCTCTTTTCCTGAGCCCTGTCCTGAAGCTTCGCCAGCTTTTCCGGTGCTGCCTTGGCCTTCAGAGCTGCTCCCCCCACCCAAATCCCTGGGATCCTGCTTGAAATGTGGGGTCTGCGCTCTGCTGCTTTCTGAATCGGTGCGATTCGGTGTCGCTGAGCCCTGAAGTGAGGAATTTGGGGCGTTTTTGTTGTATCCTGCACCGCTGGGGTCCGAACCAGGGCAAAACCAGCACGTCCCGATGGGCTGAGGCCACTGCGCTGCTGCCAGGGGTCAGTTTTGGGTCCCAAAAAGGACGTTGAGGGGCTGGAGCATGGCCAGAGGAGCTGGACAGGGGTCTGGAGCAGCCGAATTTTGGGTGGTGGCTCAGGGAGCAGTGGGGTTCAAGTGAAGAAGAGGAGCTGAGGCGAGACCTTATCCCCTCTGCAGCTCCTGAAAGGAGGGGGTAGAGAGGTGGTGTTGGTCTCTGCTCCCAGAAAGTGATGGGATGAGGGGAGATGGCCTCAAGTTGCACCAGGGGAGGGTTTAGGTTGGATTTTGGGAGGAATTTCTTCATGGAAAGGGTTCTCAGGGACTGGAAGGGGCTGCCCAGGGAGGTGGTGGAGTCCCCATCCCTGCAGGGGTTCAAGAAGGGGTGGATGTGGCACTTGGGGCTGTGGTTTAGTGGCCATGGTGGGGTTGGGTTGACATTGAACTGGATGATTTTGGAGGTTTCTTCCATCCTCGATGATTTAATGAAGAGAAGTTGAGGGCAGTGCTCAGACACCACGGTCCGGCCAGGGGACACCCCGGGTTGGGGACACTGGGGGATGCTGACCATTATAGGGCCATGATTGAGGCATAACTGGGGGTGACAAGAGAGAGCCAAGGGTCCTAGAGCAGATTCGGGTAGGAGCAGCGATTAGAAATGGGTCTTCAATTTATAATTAATGATGGAAACAGCTCACCCTGGCTCCCTCCTCACTGCTGCGTCTGCGAATGGGAACATCTGGGCTCTCCGTGCCAGAGCTCGGGGTCCCCTCCCTTGCCGCATCCTCTGGGGGATCCCAACATTTCGGGGAGCGTTTACACCCGATCCAGGGGGATCCTCATCGGGAACACCCCCGTTTTTGGCGTGCGGGGCTGCAGCTGAGCCCGTGCAGGTGTCCTGGGTTTTCTCCACGTCCCATGTCCCTCTGTGAGGTTCGTGCCGGTGCCTCGGTCCCAGCTGCAGCCTCCTCCTTTCCCCTCTCACGTAGCCCCGATTTTGGCCCCGTAGGAGGCTGTGGGGGCGACATTCAGGCTCCTGTGAGCCCCTGTTGGAGCAGCGACCCCCAAAAACCAGTCCTGGGCTGTCCCGTAGGCAGCCAGACCCCGTTTCCCTTGGGTTCCTCAGGGAAACATCCAGAAGCTGCAATAAAACCAGCTCCTGGTACTGGTGGCACTGGGGCGCAGCTCTGGCTCCCAGCTCCTCATACTGGTGGGACTGGGGTGCAGCCGTGGCTCCCAGCTGGTTGTACTGGTGGCACTGGGGCCCAGCCATGGCTCCCAGCTCCTCATACTGGTGGCGCTGGAGTGGAGTTCTGGCTCCCAGTTCCTGGTACTGGTGGCACTGGGGTGCAGCCATGACTCCCAGCTCCTCGTACTGGTGGCACTAGGGTGCAGCTCTGGCTCCCAGCTCCTCATACTGGTGGCGCTGGAGTGGAGCTCTGGCTCCCAGTTCCTGGTACTGGTGGCACTGGTGCAGAGCTCTGACTCCCAGCTCCTCATACTGGTGGCACTGGGGCGCAGCCATGACTCCCAGTTCCTCATACTGGTGGCACTGGGTTGCTGCCATAGCCAGGGGGTGGCCAAACCAGTGCCAGCGCTCAGAGAGGTCCCCAGGAGGCATCGCAGATGTTCCTGTGGCTTTGCTTTGGGCACTGGTTGAGCATCACCAGGACCAGTGGGGTGGCAGAGATGTGAACTCTGGGACCCTGTGTGGGCTTCACCCAATCCCAGCATCACTGAGGATGGAAGAAACCTCCAAAATCATCCAGTCCAACCTCAACCCAACCCCACCATGGCCACCAAACCACGGCCCCAAGGGCACATCCACCACTTCTTAAACCCCTGCAGGGATGGGGCCTCCACCACCTCCCTGGCAGCCCCTTCCAGTCCCTGAGAACCCTTCCCATGAAGAAATTCCTCCCAAAACCCACCCTAACCCCTCCCCTGGTGCAACTTGAGGCCATCTCCCCTCATCCCATCACTTTCTGGGAGCAGAGACCCCCTCCCACCTCTCTACCCCCTCCTTTCAGGAGCTGCAGAGGGGATAAGCTCTCCCTTCAGCTCCTCTTCTCCAGTTGAAACCCTCAGCTCCCTCAGCCACCACCCAAAATTCGGCTGCTCCAGACCCCTCCCCAGCTCCCTTGCCCTTCTCTGGCCACACTGCAGCCCCTCAGTGTCCTTTTTGGGAGCTCCATTGGGGATTTGCTGCGTCCAGCTTTGGAGTCCCCAAAACAAAAAGGACATTGGGGGGTCTAGAGGACCAGTGCCCATTCAATGCACTGTATCAGCTCTGGGTGCATTTCCATCTGCAGTGATGGAGAACCAGCCGAAACCCAGGCACGGCTACACAGCTCGGGTGTGCTCCACAGCAATAACATCGCCCACGGAGCGAGGATCCGATAACGCAGATACAGGTTTTGGCAATGTCAGCAAGGTCAGGACGTGAGCGAAAGGAGCTGGGGCAGGAGGATGCTGAGCTCAGCGGGATGCAGGCGAGCCCAGTCTCCCAAAATGCTGCCGTGGCACCTGCGGGGCGAGCAGGGAAGGGCGATGCTGTATCAGGAGTTGGAAGGGACCTGGAAAGCT
>NW_010163019.1:0-1670 GCF_000695765.1 Mesitornis unicolor
TGATGTATCAGTCTGAGGGCAGGTTTGGATTCCAGCCTCCCTGCTGCACTCTGCACTCTTTTTTTTAATGTTTGGTTAGTTTTGGGTTTTTTTTTCTCACAGAATTGTTTAGATTGGAAGAGACCTCTTGATCATCTGGTCCAATCCTGCTCAAGCAGGGTCACTTGGAACAGGCTGACCAGCATCTGTGTTACCTCCACAGCTGGAGATGACTCAGCTTCTCTGGGCAACCTGCTCCTGAATTTGACCACCCTCCAGTAACAAGGTGTTTTCTTATCTTCAGATGGACTCTCATGTTTCAGTTTGCTCACTGACTCTGGTCATCACTGAGCATCACTGAAAAGAGTCTGGATCCCTTCCTTTTCTCTCCTCAGATGCTTACTCACATTCATAAGATCCCTGCCCCTGAGCTGGGCTCCACACCCCAGTATCCGTGTTTCCACCAGGCGCCCTGAGACCCTGGGTAAGTCCAGCCTGGGCCTGGAGGTGGGACTGCACTTATCTGAACTTGTAACTGTGCTTTTTTCATAGCGCTTCAGGCAGAACTCACTCAATAATGTTCTTCTGCCAAAAATATTGAAGGTGTGGAAACTCCATTTTTTTAATTGGAAAGCAGAGGATGCTGTTGTAGAAAAGATCCTCATTGGTTGGTAGCCAGTTCACCAGACATTAATTTAGTTGTATGGCTTTTTTTTACCAGTCCCACCTGAGTTGTAGTGGAGACATTAATCTCCTTCTTCGAACACTGGCTTCTTTAAGGGCCATTTTAGTTTAGTCCCTCCATTTTTGTGACTCTTTAAAATTCTCCTTGTCATTTTCCAAGAGCCTGGTCAGTGACTGAGACTCCGAGTTGTTAAATATTCACCCAACAGAGAAAACAACTCCCCAAATGAGCAGCAGTGCTAAAATGGAGACGTGCCTCTCCTTGTTTCACGGCTGCAGGGTCAGTTGTAGCAGACAAGCTTCTTGCTGGGCTCTGAATGCTCAGCCAGGAGAGGAGAGCAGCCTGCAGCATTACCGCAACTGTTTGCATACAACCTGTCAACTGCCCCGTGAACTCTTATATAAAACAAGACAAGTGGGGAGAACAGACCTCCAGGGAGATGCTTGGAACAAGAAAATCCTCTTTCTAATAATCTCAGGGCAGAGAGGAAGCAGGGATTATTAAACAGCTTTTTATAGATCTTGAAAACTAGCCAGATCCCAAGGCTGGGCTGTTTCAGCTAAAGGCTTTAAATCAGTCTGCATGAGCTGGGGCCAGGCAGCTGAGGCAGTCGAGCTCTCTGCATGTTTAATCCTGGCAGAGAGGCTGCCCACTCCCTGTTGCTCTGCTGCTGCCCTTTGCCATGAGGAGTAGTGACAAACAGCAGCCAAAGTCCCACTGTGCCACTTTGGGCAGGCAGGCAGCGGTCCCAGCCTGGGACAGGTGTTTTGTGATTCACCTGCATGTGTCAGAGCACAGGTAACCCCGCTGCTGGTGCCTGGAGGTGCTCGTCTGTCACTTGTGCTGGTTCTGTGGCTCTTGAGTCCCTTTCTCCTTGCTTATCGCAGCAGACCTGCAGAAGAAGGGTGTCCTGTGTTTTTATGACAACGCTCAGCTGGTGGCCTGGGCGGATGTTGTGTCCCTCTGCTGCCTCCCGTCACACATCACAGAATCACAGAACGTTAGG
>NW_010163020.1:0-6430 GCF_000695765.1 Mesitornis unicolor
TCTGTGATTCTGTGATTCTGTGAACTGCTCTACTTCTTATTTCTACTTCATTTGGCTTTTTCCTCTCTCCTCCTTCACTCCACTTTGTCAGATGATGTCCTTATTTCCTCTGTCTTCTCATTTCTCATAGAAATACTTATATGGACAACAAGTTGAGTGTTTTCTGGTAATACATTGGCTTATTCCTTATCTGATACAATTAGCAAAGTGTTACCTATGGGTGCCTGGCAATTGCCTAAATTAAAAATGCTGGGAGAAATCTTGAGCTCCCATTAGCCAGTAATCTCTTTTGGTGTCCATTGAACTGAGATTGTTTATATCAGCTGAGTATAACCATCATTTAATTCATGAAACTCGAATTTGTCAAACCCGAATGTTCAAATCTGTTGTTTATGCCTTTATCTCATTTGTATTTTTGTATCCATTGAGTAAGTTGCCTAATTTCCAACCCTCTGACTGAAATGACCAATAATCATCCTATTACTGGGACACGTCAGATTACAGCTGGAAATGGCAATGACTGACTTGTTGCCTTATCACTTTGCTGACTTTGATTTGCCGTCTTACAGTATCTCTTCCAGAGATCTCTTTCAATGTTGCCGTTTTCCAGCTTCTTGTTTTGAACTGAGACCAGTATCTTTCCAATCCAGACAGAAGAGTTTGTACTTGTCCAGAATTGAATTGATTTTGTAAAGAAAGAGAGGAAACAGACTTTCAGCAGAATAAAACGTGTCACACAACCATATGACCTAGGTGCCATCAATGCTGCCTACGGAAAACTGCATGGACTTGGTTGCCTCTTGACATCTTCTCCAGGTGTACTGCTTTCTGGTGTTTGCAAAATTAAGATAGTTCCACCCTGGATAAAAAGGGAACCAAAGAACTGTAAAACAACAGATGGTGCACTGGATAAAAAAGATAAAAACAATAAAGTCTAAAGAATTTATGTGAAACTGAATCAGTCACAGTCAGACTAAAAACCATTAACTGCAAACCACAATAATTAAAATCAAATTTGATATTTTATTCCTGGAACAATCGCCTTGCCTCACTAATCAGTGCCATTATCACTTCTCTGCACTTTACAGCACATTGTAGAGGACCTGGACACCATCACTGTAAGACATTGTTTTATACACATATCAGGAATGGAATTTCCAGGCAACCAACACTGAATATTTAAGAAAACGTCAGTGCTTTCGGATAATCCCGGTCTCTTCTCCAAATCCATCTGGTTCAGCGATGTCCCTCTCTGCAAGGTAAATAAAATCTCAGAAGGCATAACCTGTAGTCATCTTAACAGCTTTACACACCTGAGCTGTTCTGGTCTCTTGAGAGCTGGTTTTCCCTCCTCATGCTCTTATTCCTTGTGCTTTTTCTTGTTTGTTTTACTTGGTATAGGTTTGATCCAGCTCACTAGAACTAAACACCCTTCAAAAGGTTACTTGTGTAACAGTGGTCTGGATAAGCACAAAAAGGAATAGCAAACTCATGTGGAATAAATAGATAAATTTACTGCTGACTCGAAAAGAAGGCGTGATGGAACTGGAGGATGGACCTCCCGAAAGGGCTGAGTACTCTTATTTCTGAAGAGAAAGGACTATGATTTTACATCTCAGAAATTCAACTGGTTGTCAGGCAAGGAACTGGTGATAAAACAGCACCCTCTGACATTGTTTGCAAAGTGGGCAACTTTGAGCAGCCACCGAGGCAGTTTCTAACTCGAAGAAAAGTCACCAGCTTCTAAAACGCAGCAGCTTCTAAAAATGCAGGGACGTCACATCTGTGGAGTAGGAGGTGTGCAGGAAAGGCTAACGCATTCAGAAAGTGAGCAGCTGTGAAGTGATTGCACGCAGGGAGAAAAGAAGAACAAAAGGAGGTTGCATTCAGCAAATCACCAAAGAATAGCAGAACTCTGAAGGGCAGTTCAGTATCTCCCAGGAAGGATCCCATTGCGTTCAAAAGATACATCTCTGTGACAGGAACTACAATGCAGTCTTTGGAGTAGCTGCAGTATGAGACATGAATAATGGAATAAACAGAAAAGATGAAAACGAAGCTTTAGGAAAGGAGCTAAAAATCCAAATTAGTCACTCTGGGCAGACTGCCTCCTCCCCTCCCATGGTACAGCACTTTTAGGGTAATCCTGTTGAAGTCAACAGGATGATTCAGGAGTAAAGGAAGACAAAAAATTAATAAGGAGATCAGAATATGGCCTTTTGTTTAAGAGAAAAGATGCTAAGATGAGCTAAAGGGAATCGAAGAAGGTTAAGATTGATGAACAGTCATCCAGAAAGAAACATATCATGCTAATAACCGTTACGCATCCTAAATGAACTTTTTTTTTCCTGTGGTTTGGTATGTTTCCAGTATAGAAAACATTAAGAATGGTTAATAATCAGGAAACCTCAACAGCTTATAAGGCTAACTTTTGGTACTGCTTTAGTTATTGATGTTTTTACACTTTACATGTGAACCCAGCAGTTTAAGATGACTAATATAGAGCTTTCAAACCAGTAGGAATAAAGACTCAGAGGGGGCTATGGAGACATTTCAGCGAAGCCAACCAAAGTTGCTTCTCTGCATTCAAATTCTACCTGCTGATCACACTCCTGCGTTTTGTGAGCCGAAGGAAGGAAGGAATAAAAGTGTGGGATTTGTCTTCCATATCTTCAGGCAGTCACAATGTTGACAGCCCCGTCTGAGTTAGTTGTCTAAGCTATGTTGCCAACAGAGAGAGGAAAATGCTTTTATAAATGTGATTCATGCAATCTATCTAAACATCTACATTAGGATGAGGTGACTCACAGCCCGTAGATGACTACAAAAGGACTCATGAGTCATGTGCGATATCTACCTTTTAGATAGTCAGCATTAGGCGATGAAGTTCGTATACAGAGTGCAAAAACATGAGTACTTTTGTTTCCCAGATCACAGTTTCTAAGCCTTGGCTCAAAGGGCCTGGTTTCAGGCAGCTGCTGCCTTTACATGGCAGCAAGACTGTGTCTAAGGACTGCAAGGTTTCTGTAAGCCCCTGGAATTTGTCAGGAAAGCAGTTGTAAATCTTGGGATCTCACATCTTTCTATCAGTTCTGACAGCTGCTGCTCAGTGAAAACCTGCACACAAAACCAGCCCCATGGAGCGCCAGCTGTCGTCTCGGTCATGCCCAGTGTCCTGCAGAACCAAGTCACGATCTGCTGGAGATGGTTGTGCTCACACAAAAGGCATGGTATGAAAATTTTCTGTGTGGAACACAGAAATGCCTCAAAGGTCTTATTCAGGTTTTAAATTACTCTGTATTTTCAGAAAAAAAAGAAGAGTTTCCTATGTTTCAAACCACCACGTTTTTGTGTTGGGAACAAGATCTTTCCTACAGTAAGGAGAACTAGGGGTTAATCTGAGTCATGTTCTGATTTCCCACTTCCCCCAAAGGGCATGTTGGCTACTGGATGTGAAAGAAAACCATGAACTTTAAGATTTTAATGAAATTCCGCAATTTGGCTAAAGGATATTTCTAGAACATAGACAAATGGCTGGTTACTCCTCCTGTTCTTCTGTTTTTTCTTCACCCAAATATGTATAATGCATTCGCCTTTTACCTTGCAAAAACAAATGAAGGGTGTTTGCTTTTTTCCTTCTCTTCTTCCCAACAGAGGAGGTGCTGAAGTGCCTGTGAATGGATCCTGGGCTGAGAATGGACTGTCAAGGCAGACAATCATTTTAGTATAGCTACAATCATTTTAGTATAGCTACCTAAAGGAACCTTAAATAAAGTAGTGCTATCCTTACAGGAACAACCCAGCATAGACCTAGCTGGATCAGATCGAGTAGCCAGGGTGCATTATACAAGAGCTATTCCTGGCTTTTCTTTCAAGTCAGAAGAAAATCAAAATTCTATCAAAGTCTTGGTCTTTCTTTTTACTTTGCACTTCCTATCAGCTGCAGGGAATTCTTAAACAAAAATTCCATTAAAAAAGGCTCTTACTAGTCTTCAAACCCTTCGCTACAGAGAAATGTTCCCACAGACCTCGCTGAAGTATTTCTTGCATTAGGATTTGTTGTCTTTGCTGTTAATATTATTACTTACGTTTATCAGCATAGCACTTAAGAAACCGAGTCATGAGTAAAGTCTTGAGTCATGCACTGCGCAGACATAAACCAGAGGCTCTTTATCTCCCAAGAGCTTACCCTGGTTTCAGCAGTGCTAGTGAGCGCATACATAAGCTTTAAGGGTAGGAATAATCTCCTTTTTACATCGCCCTAAGTTACTGCTAAGCTTGAAACTGCCAGCATAACTATGTGAGTAAACGCTCCTTAATCTATGGTATTGCCAAGTAGGACATCCAGAGAGGTGGTGAAGTGTCCATCCAAGGAGGATTTTTGTTGCCTTGTTTAATGAGTAAAAGCAAAGTTGCGCTATTTTGGCAGACTATGAATGAAGAGGCAATGGCCCAACAGTGGTGTGAGCAGATAGCAATGAGCAGCAAGCACAGGGCTGAGCTCAGAAAAGGTGTTTTGGAGACCAGTGACATCTGTTTGAGCTCAGAGTAGCCCATCTCTACTTTTTTTTTTATTAGTGGCTCTAATAAATGCTTTTGGTTCTAGATAGAAATTGCCAGCTGATATTTTATTCAGAAATACTTAGATAAAGTCTTTTAAAGTGTTTATTTCTCTGTATTGCTTATCTGTTCTGATGATTTCAAAAGGTTTTTGGTAAGTGTCAATTTTTTCAGCTGCGTTAACGAAGCAAGAGTAGGAGCATCTCTTTCTAGATAGGCATGCTCTTGCTCACAACCCCCTGGGTCAGACCTCTCTCCAGCACACATGTGCACAACATACACCCTCACCTTGCTTTCCATGAGGCTGCTTTGCTACCTGGGATTTCATGAGCTCCCAGGACCAGAAGAAAGGCCAGGAAGCTCTGGGTTTGCCTTTTGCAGCACAGAGGAAAGCTGGCAAATGGCCCAGGCAATCTGAATAAGGAAATAAAGTGGAAATCCCTCAGGGAGTGTTGAATATTCAGATTTTTTTTCTTACATTTGCACTGTTCCATATGCAAGAAGGGCAAGACAGGAGGAAACTGGCCTCCATGAGCACTTTGGTTGGTTCTCATATCCTCCATCTCCCTTGTCAGGAATTATTTGTCTGAAAGGTTTTAATTTTTTTCCTCTCTTAAGGAATAATTACTGCTTTTAGCAGGTACTTCTACATGTTTTAAATAATCATAGGCTTTCCAGGGGGAGAATCTCAGGGCGACTTCCAGCTCAGAAAGCTCTTGTGCTTGTTCAGAGTTGGATCAAGAAAGCTTCATTTCTTCCACTGAAGCAGCCTATCCTGTGGGATGCTCTCTCTCCTGGAGTGGACATTCACTTTCCTGCCATTGGGACACTTTTAGTTTGCCACAATGTGAGACTGAAGGGAAAGAAGAAATCTTGATTTATTTTTTGTCACCAGTAAAATGAGCAAAATGTGTCCTGTCTCACCGGACCGCTGATGAAACCTGGGCCACAGGACAGTGTGTGACAATCATTTACCAAAAGAAATATGTATTTTTTCCCTTTGCTATGTGTGTTTGAATAGTTCAGAGTACCTAAAGTTTAATTAAGTGGCTGCTCCTCTTAATGCAAATTTCTGCCTCCTAACATTGGTGTGATGATTGAGATCAGAAGCCAGCAAGAGGGGAAAACACTCACGAAAAATGAAACCCACTTCCCTGTTTTCACTGAGCAACTATTCAATTTTGCTGCAGGCATTGCAACTTTTTGTTTCTTACCTGGTGTCTGCTTGCTAAGGATAAATAACAGATATATGGTATTGGTTCACTGGCTTGAAATTGTGAAATGCAAAGGTATTTTTTCTGTGTAAAAATGTACCCTGTGAATGCCCAGTCAAAAATACTCCTTAATAACTCCTTTTTGATCTGGTTTGACCTGCTGGACTTTACCGCTGCTATGTGGCTCATCAGATATGCTCTTTGCTGGTTGACAAGTACATTGATATGATCTTGATCACCCTGTTCCCCCTTCTTTTTCCACATAGGATACAAGGAAAACCTCAGCATCACTGGCCTGTGCAGTGTCTATGGAAGGGAGATGCTGAGTCCACTTATGAAATCCCACTTGTGGTTTTCACAAGGCTTTCTGTCTGTGGTGTGTTATGTCCCATAACAGAAGGCACCCGAAGTGGATGCTGAGGCTTCAGACCTTCACCCCAGACATACAATGACTCCAGCAGGTTGGATGTAGAAGCCCAGCTTACGTCTTGCAGGAGTCACATTCAAACAGGAGAGAAATGGGCTGGAAGACCTCTACATCTCCGGGGTTTGAGCAAAGACCAGTGGACTTGGGTTGACCTATTTATACACACAATATAATTAAGCTGAGTTCCCAGGATTTCTTCTCCTTTCTATGACACTACCTCCAGGGAAAG
>NW_010163020.1:6461-7352 GCF_000695765.1 Mesitornis unicolor
ACTCCATCTCATTAAGGTCTTCACATTAGCACTATATTGTTTACAGCAAGCGAGAGGCAAGCAAGATCCTTGCAGCTGACTGCCGTTCCCTTTCCATTCACAAGCCGCACAAGTGCCCATGAAGACATCATTGTAAAGTCAGTTTTGATAATACATAATTCAGTGCCTTCAATTTGGCCCTCAGGGTAACTGTGGTATTTTATATAATGGCTTTACTCACGAGGGGGAAATTAATTGCATCTTCCTAGCTGGTTGCTCAGAGCTATGACTTCATGTGCATGAGGCAGACTCCCCTTAGGAGTCCTGATTTTTGTCAGAACAATCTGAAATTGTCTCCATGTCATTTATTATTACAACAACAGCAACTGAGCCGCCTATATGAAATACAAATCTAGGTCCATTTAAAACCGATGTGCTCTATTGCTGCTACGAACAGCATGTTTTAATGAAAGTGAAGAAAGAATAGATGTCTGTGACATTTGCCTGGTGTGATTTTGGGACACTTGACTATAGATAAGGAATTACTGTGAGGAAGACAATCGTGGACATATTGCAAATGTGCATCCTCTTACTTATTCATGCACGCTTTCATTCGGCCCTTGGGGCTTGTAGGGAGACAAAAGCAGAACAGGCTGACTCAAATAACCCCTGCTGTCCAAGCTGTCATGTATCAATAAAGCCACTCACCTAACAAAGGATTATTCACATAAATATTCACTGCTGTCCGCACAAAGAAACATTATCCTACCTGGCTGGAAAGCTCAGTGGGGTGAACATACATCAAACTCTAGGAGATTTCAAGTCTAATAGACAAAACCAGAAAGTTTCTAGAGGTATGATTATGTATTTATTATATCATCATCTCTCAGAGCCCCCATAACAGTTAGGTTC
>NW_010163020.1:7391-23509 GCF_000695765.1 Mesitornis unicolor
GTAAAAATGGTCTTTGCCTGTGACAAAGCTGCTGCAGCTGCCTGTTAATTCTTTACAGAAGTTTTATTTCCCTCCCCTGCAAATAACATAGCTCCTTTCTTTCAGAAAAGGCTTAGTTTTTCAATGAAAAATCAGTTAGTTTGAGTTGTCCTTTTCATTATGTTTCCCTGGGGTCTTTCATCAGCTTTTCTCTAGGAATGTCACTAAAAAGCACAAACTGATTTTGCTCTGCGTCTTGTTTAACCCAAGTGAGTATCTTTTGTAAGAAAACATGATTTCTTAGGTGAAGGAGAATCAGACTCTTCCATAAGGAGTGGAAAAGATGGAGCCTAATTTCCCATGTCCTATATCCTCACTCCTCACCATCACATTACGCCCACCTCCCTGTCTCTGTTATCCATGTCATGAATACCTCCATTTCTCTGCCATATCCCCTAGTCTCCACTGTACCCTGTCACTCTACCACCCTGCTCTCCTGTTTCCTCTGTTATTCCTCACGTATTTTGTCCTCCAGATCATTCCTGTGAGGTGATTTCAGACAAGCAAAATCATCAGCATAGTGGTAGTCCGAATCTACAGCACTTACTTGGATATTTTCTACTCTGTTGAATTTGACAGGAAAAACAAACAAACAAACAAACAAAACCACAAAAAAATCCCAACAAATTTAGGATTTAAAATACCCTTTTATCAAATGTGGTTGGAAATGGCTGGTAGAAAAGGAGAGATACTGGCAACACTGAGTGGACAGTAAGAGAGTGGATGTACAGCATGATCACTTAGGTCTCTAGTAACAGCTAGAAATAGTGGGGAATCACCTCAGAAATAGATGTCAGTCTTCCTCATTTGGAGATATACGTAAACTTTTACTTTTCAGATTTTGTTACCAGTCCTGCTTCTCTCTTATCTGCCATGAGGATCACGGAGGTGAAAGCTAGTCAGAGCCTCCCTGTATTTCTACGTGTTTCACCAAGACTGATAAGAGTTGTCCGAGAACCAGCAAATTAATTTCATTTTACCCAACAACCACAAAAGAAATGTCCTACTTTTACAGGCAGATTGCCAAAATGTGGGTTAGAAAGCGTTGCTTTCCCTCTCTGATCCATTCCTATTTTCACTTTACATACTGCTGCACCCAGTGACACTCAGAAAAGGGACATAAATCCCAGCTTATGCCAAGACACTGGCTCTGGACAGGTGCGCCAATAACTGATTTAACGAGATGGGTTTGAGTAACGCGTGTGAATATAACCTTGCTCTCCATCCCTTCACTGAAGACCTTTCTAATAAATTGAATTAGAAATTGCCCAAATGTAGCAAGGGATGATAAAATGCAATGCTAGTGTTACTGCCGATTACCAAATCATGTCGTGTCAGTCCTGCCAATGAGTAAGAAAATCAGACTCAAGTATGGGATCTCCTCAGAACACCAGAACATCACCTCTCTGTTGTGAAACAGTCACTATAGCCATCTGAGGTTCGGAAAAGCCTCATAAAAGCTGGGTGAAGACAGCAAAGTGTTGCAGCAACAAAGAAACCCTTTATTGCCTGCCTCTTTCACATGTGAGATGTTCTCCTGCCATCACAGTGTGCATTTGTTCACAGCAACGGCATCACCATCCCATGGGGTGGCTGAATCAGATTCCTCTATCTCTCTGACACACACATGGGCACCCACACACTCACACACACTCTACTCTACCACCAAGACACCTAAATATGTCCTGCATAACTCAGGAGTTTCATATCCCCAACTCCCTTCTCACACTGGGCAGCAACTAGCTTGGATTCCTGTGTGACCTGGTCTGGGTGATCCTGCTCTGTCAGGGGGTTGGACTGGATGAGCTTTCGTGGTCCCTTCCAACTCCTAATATTCTGTGATTCTGTGATTCCTCTTCTTCTGCACTCCCTTAATATGCCACTTGTTGCTTTGGGTTTAAGAAGGCCATGCGCTGGAAGGAAAAGATATCTATATGGATCAATCCTAGCATTCACCTCTGCTCTAACACTGGCCAGGAGCAGGGACCTTGGAGAAGAATGTGAGACAACTGGAAATACCCATAGAAAATTATGTAGTGAACTAGCTTCTGGCAACTAACAGTTTAGGGAATCCTTGAGCTTAAGGAAATATCTAGGCCATTTTTATGATTATTCATAGAATCATTTAGGTTGGAAAAGACCTTTAAGATTATCAAGTCCAACTGTAAAACTAACACTGGCAAGTCCAACGCTAAACCGTATCCCTAAGCGTCACATTTACCCATCTTTTAAATACCTCCAGGGATGGTGACTCAACCACTTCCCTTAGCAGCCTGTCCTGATGCTTTATAACCTTTTCAGTGAAGAAATTCTTCCTAATATCCAATCTAAACCTCCTCTGCTACAACTGAGGCTGATTTTTAAACAGTTATGTGTTTCCCATTGAATGTGATGCTATGCACACCTTTGACCAAACACAACACACGGTCAAAGAGGAGGACACACAGAGATGTGCCCACATATGCAGGGTGCTACACCGTATGTCAGGGCAGAGTCTGAGGTTAACCTTAGGAAACCTCACAAAGCCCACACTGTCGTCTGGGCCAGGATTTATAAAGAATGATAAAGTCCAACAGAAGACCAAGGGTTTCAGCTTGTTTGTGAACATCTCCACTCTCATTTAAATGAACTCAAGTCTTAAGATATCACCATACTCTTGGCTGACCAGTCTGCCTGGCCCTAGAGCTCCACATTTAGCACTGAGTGTGAGCTTGCATAGAGTCTTGGCCATGTCTAGCACTGATGAAGCCTGGTTCAATCCTTTCTCACCACTCGAGGGACTTCTGAATCTCAGTGATTTTGCACCAAGGACGTGACCTCAGTGCTCCCTTGTGCAGAACAAACCTTTAAATCCTTTGAGTGGCTGCAAATCCCAACTCCATCCATTGCCTTTCTCATCTCTGAGATGCAATGTTGAATGCCTGAGACATGTAAGGCAGTATCTCCTTGTGGCATGTGAGGGACTGGTGCCAAATCCATGAGATATGAGAGGTGTGCTATTTCAGAGGTAATTCCTTGGGACAAAGCAGGCTTCTCTGCAATCCTAGCACAAGTGCTCCAGATTTTGATATTTGAAGAAAAAAAAATAGGTGGAAAAGACTGCCTAAAAAGTGCATATAGAAAAGGAAGAACTCAGTTCCCTACCAAGTTCAGCAGCGAAAACGCCTTCATGAAACATTCATGCTCAATTTGAATATTATATAAGAACTGTTAGCGAATGATTCATGCCGTGTGTCATTTACTCACCAAGTGCACAGATTGTTTATAAATATGTTATAGTCTATCTTTGGAAATATAAACGACTGTAATTAAAGACTCCCATTTTTAAGCCTGGTGAAGTCAGTTAACTGTGGCATAATGGTTACTGAACACTGTTTTAAAATACCATCTGAAAGGTCTTTACATATTCATGGGGCTGTTGCTTATACCTTGCTGTTGGGGACTGCAATTTGTTTTTCCAGCTGTAGTGTTAGAGAAGGGCTTTAGATCAAGTGTACATCTTAAAATGCATGCTCGCTGGAAATTTGATCTTCAGTTTCTTTTGATTATGGTAGACCAAATCCTCTGTACGCTTAAATCTGCTTACTTAACTCAATATATTACACCAAAAGGAAGAATTCATCTTAATCTTTCTGTTCCCATTTGGCTTTTGGTATTTAGTAGCCTGACATACTATTTAACAGCTACATGTTCCACTCCAGGGACCCACGTCTTTAAGGTGGACAACTGGTGCTTATTAGGATGCGGTGTACTAGGACAGCCTGATGCACCCAGCCCAAGTCACTGTTTGTGCTCTCAGGCATACTGAGAAGAGCTCCGTCATCATGAGCTGGGCTTCTTTTGAAGCAGTTCCCATATTTTCTTCAAGGTTTATAGCTGTAAAGTTGTCATTTTAGTCACAACCAAGCAGCAAAAAAAAATCTTCCTGGGTTAATCCTATCTTTCTTTTTCCTTGGAAAGTACCAATGAGAGGAAGTTTTGATACCAAACATTCCCGAGCCATGATTAGGATACAGCCCTTCCCTCTTTCATCCTGTGTGTGCAGTCGGACACATTTGTGCTTGTCACAATGTCTCCTGCTGTACTGCAAAACACATCTCTGGTTTCAGATATAGAAGGAGCACTGGCCCAGGCTGCCCAGAGAGCTTGTGGAGTCTCCTTCTCTGGAGACATTCAAAACCCGCCTGGACGCCTTCCTGTGTACCCTCATTTGGGTTTTCCTGCTCCGGCAGGGGGATTGGGCTGGATGAGCTTTTGAGGTCCCTTCCAATCCCTAACGTTCTGTGATTCTGTGATTCTGTGAAGAAGTGCATGAACTGGGTCCAGCTTGGTCCCTGCCTTGCTTGGGCTCATCTCCCATGAAACATTCAGAAGAGAAAGTTTGGCAGGCAACAAGTTCTTGCAGAACACTCATCCTCTAAACACTTCTGCAAGCTTGTCCTGTGCACCTGGAGGCTTCTGAAAGTTTGACTGTTTAGAAGTATTCAGCACCCATTCAAAAAGAAGAGGTAGGTTGGAGCAGGAATCCAAGAGTTTAGGAGACTGGGGTCAAAATGTAGAAGAAAACAATTCCATCAGGGCGTGGTTGATTTAGGAAAATCTGTTACTTAGATTCTGAAAGGTCTGGGAGAGCTTTGCAACCAAAGTATGAGGCTGCACAATAATTTTCTAACTTACCCCTTATTTATCAATTACCTGCTTGTTCCCTTGCCATGCAGAGTCAACAATTCCCTTCGAAGGATAAAAGCAGCAAAAAGGTAGGGAGGCTGCATTTTTTGTTTCCCTTTCAGAGATCTGTTCTTTTGCCAGAGATGCCCTTATCTATCTCTAATGCTCACATGGTTGCAAGATGAAGTGCTCAGCTGAGATGATGCTGAACACGATGCGGCATCTCTGAAGAGGCTTCTTGGACCAGCCCATGTCTAAAACAATGTCTAGGAATGGATGAAGTTTTGTTGCTCCTAACTGAAGGACAAGTTTTTTTAAGGGATGACTGGGAGGTCAAAAGGCAGGACTGAACCATTGACAAGAGGAGTCACAGCTCCCATCTAAGCTTTTATTGAATAATCTCTGTCTTTGTAAATGTTAAAAAGCTTTTTCTCTAATCAGGTTGCTCTAAACATTTCTTCTCTTGTTCATCAGTGGAACCATCTGTCAAAACAGCCACAGTTCAAAGCAGAACCTGTTAAACAGTGCTGTGACGGAGGAGTTTCACTTTGGACCTCCTATGTTGGTCATTAGGAGCAGCGCTGAAGTTTAATTCTACCAAGTCTGGTTGTTTATCACCTTTGGGACACAGCACAACACTCCTCAACTTCCAGCTCACACTCAAGCCTCTCTGCAGGAAGGTGCTGAGTTTTTCTGGAGTCATGAAAGAAACTCCAGTTCATCTATTTTCCTCAGTATATTTCATTTTTTGAGTGCCTACATCTGGAACGAAGGATCTGCTTTGGCAATGTTTTCAGCTTAGAAGCATACAGAAGTTCGACCTCCTTAAACTGCCAGATAACTTTTGCGAAATAAGCAGAATAAATATAAAAGTCAAATTCTAAGTGTTGATCCTTTCACAGCTCTGCTCATGTTTCCAGCTTAATGTCATAGCAGCTCTTAAAATTTCCAAACATCACTTCATCATCAGGGCCCTAAAGTTAAAGACATTGAAAGATGCTATTCTCGAACTTCTGTTTTCAGTTGGTCCTAAATTTGACAATTTTAACTGTGAAAGCTGGGATTACCCAGGTATCTCCTCTCCTCTGCTTTAGACAGAGTTATTTTGAAGAGTCTGAACAAAATTCCCCAGATTTTCTTCAGCAGAATGAAAACAAAATTCACTGCTATTTTTATTTTTTTCCAAGTGATTTTGGTTGGAAAGAGCAATTGGAAATGGGTAGAGGAAGAGCCCCTGAGCACTTGTCTTAACAGAGGACTTCAAACTTTGAATATCATCTTCAATGCATAGGCCCTGAACCAAACCCAGCTTCCTGAAGGACACACAGGCAGGACCACAGTGATGAGAGTCATCTTCTTCCTCCCTTGTTCCAGTCTCATCTCTTCTCCTAGATGGTTTTGTGCATTTCATGACACTCCTTATTGGTCAGGATCTGGTAATGCTGTTAGTGCTTCATTTTGCAATGGGGTTACTGCAGAACATAAAGGCTGTGCAAGGCCTTTTCTGTAATAAACTCAAACTTATCCTTTTCTCCAAAAAATGCCAGATCTACTTGTTTGGCACCACTAATCTCCTCAGCTTTCTGCGCTAGCCATTAGGTCCTGTTCCTTTTCCAAAGCCAGACCACCTCTAGATGTCTGATTTCTACTTTTCTGCAGCTTCATGGAATGGCTGAGATTCCCAAAGAGCTTTGACATGAGCAGCACCTGTGCACATCTCTCAAGAGTGTGCATAGCAGGGAGGTTGGACTGAATGATATTTAAGGTCCCTTCCAAGCCAAACCATTCTATGATTTTATGATAATGGTGCCACTTGTCAATTCCGATGTCTTGGACCCGGTGGCAGACTTATACGAGCACTAAAAATCTTAGTTTCAAGCCCTGATGGCTCAAATAAGAAGCAGTTATTACTGCATGTAGCAGGATTTCTTTGGGTTTGTTTTTTGTTTATATGTTGTTTTCTTTAAAGAAAAGGATGAGCAGGTTTGACTTGTTCAGCCTGCAGAAGGCTGTGGGAAGACTCGATAGCATACTTCTAGTACCTCTAGGAGGCCTGTAAGAGAGCTGTGGAGGGATTGTTTACAAGGGCAGGTAGCAATAGAACAAGGGGTAATGGTTTTCAACTAGAAGAGGGGAGATTTACATTAGACATTAGGAAGAAATTCTTGACTATGAGGGTTGTGAGACATTGGCCCAGGTTGTCCAGAGAAGATGTGGGTGCTCCCTCCCTGTCAGTGCCCAAGGCCAGGTTGGATGGGGTTTGGAGCAGCCTGGGCTGGTGGGAGGTGTCCCTGCCCATGGCAAGGGGGTTGGCAAAGATGGTCATTAAGGTGCCTTCCAACCCAAACCATTCTGTGGTTCTATGATGTTATGATAAGGAGAGAGAAAGGTAGGAAACAGTAAATAAAAGCCTGGTTTTGAAGCACCATGCTTGAGGCACAAATGTTAAAGACTAACATCAGGCAAATGGCAAAATTGTGTTTGCCCCTGTCTGGTATCATATACAAAAGATGTGCCATGAGAGCAACTATCCAGACTTAGGCCAAAAGAAATGGGAGTGTAAAAAGCACATAGAAGAGGGGAGAGAGAACAAGTACTACAAGAACTGGCTGGTGAGAGACATGACTGGTGGGCAGGGAGGCACGTTTCAACTCTTTTTTGCCCTGAGCCCAAGTCGCAGCACTGGAAGAGGAGTTTTCAAAAGGAATTTAAGGAGGTCAGTATTGCTTTCTGTCTTCCTCCGTGCCACAAGGCAAGCTACACTGGCAGCCACGTCCAGGAAATCCCTCAACAGAACTTCTCTGCATCCCCTTGCCACAGTCACAGGGCATCTTCCTGCATTGGTCATCCCTTCTGGGCAGCTGAGGACAGGGATGTGTGCACCACAGCAATCAGTCAAAAAGGAGAGATTTCAATTTAATTTCATTTCAATGTCTCACCCAAGCTGTTAACGCTTGGGAAAGGCTTTTAATAAAATGGGACAAACGGTGATCTCATTTGCCATAACTAACACTATCGTTACAGATGCACCATCTGATTCAAGACAGAAGAACAGAGGATTACTGGATTAATTCTAATCTCATAATTGGTTCATTCTGGGTTTAGTCTGCTTGTAAAGCAAGATAAGATCTTAATATTGTGCATTCAGCACAACAACCACTTGCCTTTCGGGGCGACCTCTAATTTCTGCGAGTGATTATCTCATACTGCATCCCCAGTTAGGCACAGTTCCAAACTAAGGGGAAATTTGGAGCAACATCCAGGCTTCACAGCTGGCTCTTATCTAAAGGAGAGGCCTGGCTATTTTCATGGTTATTTACCATTAAGGCAGTATTAAGCTCTAAGGTTGGACACAAGTATGAGTTTGATCATATACGAAAAAGGAGAGATTGTCCAGATAGAGCTTAAAACTGCCTAGCTGAACTGCTACAGTGAAAGGGGAAAAACAATGCAGTTGAATAGGTGATGTGGAACAAAAATATTCATATTCTCTACTAATGTCAGGTCTGGAGGTAGACCGTGGGGACAGACACACAGACACATTGACTGCTGACAAGGTTAGGACCTGGACACAGTTAATGACTATCTAGGTATCACTGATGATGTGGAAAACATTTCTGTCTGGTTTGAGAAGAACCTGTCAGTGTGCACAGTCAGGACATGACCTCAGGGCATGCTGCTCTGAAGTGACTAGTGTCTCATCCATGCCACATATACTATCCACTTGAGAAACTCTCATCTAACCAACTCGACACATCTCAGGGGAAGGATGAGCAAGATCAGCTGTCAAGACGCATTCTTGGAAAACATTTCAATAGGTCTGTCATCGATAGCACTCTTATCTCTACTGTACTCCTTAATACACTTTCATTAAACTTTTAAGCTTTTTGAGAAATGGAATACATATGTCAGTCTTTTTTTCACGTTATCTGCAGCCATGCATATAGGCAACACTCACACAAAGTCTTTCTTAGAACTAAATATCTCCAGCCACTCATTTCAACCTCAGTGAGTGGAGATGACTGAATTTCTCTCACGTCTAAGACCCAGGTAAGAGGTGCGAAGGGGAACAATGAAACACATTTGGACTCTGGTCCTGGCAGATAGTAAAGTTGCAAGTTTTCCATACAGATCATTTGCAATACCATGGAGTACCTTGTTCATGAAGTGGCATGTCCTGAATCTTCTAGTTCACAGAAAGACCAGGGAACAATCATGACTTTTTGCATGGATCAGCAGTGACCTCCTTGCTTGGAAGGGAAGTCGAGACTTCATGAAACATAGTGCTGGTGGGAGAGAGTGGGTGAGTGTGCCAAATAATTGGGTAGCGTAAAAGCTGCCTGCTGCCTGCTTCCAGGCCCACACCACCTCTTTTACCTCTGCTCTGCACCCCTCCAAAGCAGGGGTGATGCTATCTAGGAGAGAGGTAGGGCCAGCCATAGGCTGTTCTTTCCTTTCCAACACTTCACCAGCAACTTCTACTCCCCAGCACTTTGCAAAACCACACATCCATGCGTTTGTGTGGGAGGATCCCTGGGCCTTGGGATGGGCATGGACATGGAAGACAAGCATGCAGGCTGTGGGAAGTCTAAATCTGGGAGAGGATGGAGCAGAGTGTACCCAAAAGTTCAACTATTGTCACAGATCCTAGAGAGAACAGATCTTCCAGGACCTGGGGAACAGAACAGGGAAGAGTGAAAAGAAGGGGTATTCATTTACCCATTACTCCCAAAACCTCACTGATAACAAGATCATGATACCTGATAGCATCCATAGCCTCTTCTGTTGTCTCTCATTCTTGTAAAATGGTATCTTCCATCAAGCCTAGCTGGGTTACATATACCCCTGTGAAGGAACCATCACTGAGGCTTCACTGGCTAAGATCACCCAAAAAATGTCTGCTAGGGAATAAAGAGCACTGTGTCAAATCTTCATCTACTTCATGGCTATGCCCGCACCATTCCTTTTTCTCCCCTTCATCTTTGCCTGCATCTCTCTGAGCTGAATCACATTTGCTCAGCTGATGTTGGCACCAAGCTTGCCAATCAATGCTTTAATAAAATCACTCTGCCTTACATCCCCCTTCCTCAAATAGATTACTCCAGTATTACTCCAGTGAATGAATAGCAGCTTCATTTAAATAGAGTCAATTATAGTGTCAGTAATTAGAAATGTTAGTGAATGAATAGCAGCTTCATTTAAATAGAGGCCAGAGGAATATCTTCTCCCTCAGACACATCCCCAACCATTTCAATTGCTGCTGGAATGCTGCTTGAGGCTAGCAAGAAGGCCATCAGTTGCTATGAGATGGCTTTTGAAAAGATGTAGCATACCTAGCATGAGTAGGGACTGGGTGACTGGAGATGTTATTTTCTACCTTCTCTTCTGTCCACATAAAAGGTAGAAATAATGTTGACGACACAGGGATAAGCCCTTTCCACCCTCAACCTCTGCATGCCCAAAAATATCACTCAAATGAATTTTTTAAGGGATTCATAGTGCTTTCCACTTGATTTCTCAGTGTAGGATTCATAAGCAATACTCAGGAAGAATATCACTCAAATATCACTAAAATGAATTTTTTAAGGGATTCATAGTGGTTTCCACTTGATTTCCCAGTGTAGGATTCATAAGCAATACTCAGGAAGGACTTGGAAGCCGTAGACGAGTCCTTAACATAAAAGAGAAAATACAAAGGGTTAGAGGACAGACACGGGATCTGTGCCAGTAAGTCTGAATGCCAGCTGAAACAACCACGTCAAACCAGAGCATTTCAATGGTCAACATTGCTTCCCTATGGACCACGCAGCTACCTGGTCAGATACTTCACATCACTGGGTGAAAAGTATTAAAGGTGTTATTTTGTCTTGTTAGAAACAGTACATGCATGAACCACAGGAAGATGCCAGTTTCCACAGAACTGAATTTGTAGAGGGTGACTCAAAACTAACAGATGTCTGGTGAAGTCTTCTAAAACATTATTTTTTACTGGTTTTTTTCCATCTAACACTTCCTATTAAAAATATTTTTGGGTAACAGTGCAATAAAATTCAAAACAGTTGCAGCTGCAATGATACATTTCAGTGTTATTAAAATTAATTCATTTAGTTTGACTTTAATATGACTCCAGTTGTGATTTGCTGTGGGAAACTTTTAAACACTGCAGGTTTGCTTCACTTTAAAAGGAAAGAGTGTTTCAGAGCTTTCCTGCAAAACAGAAATTCCCATTCCCTGGGAAATAACCATTCCCTGGGAATCTCTTGCCATAAAATCACATAGATTCTTTACACTGCTGAGGGCTTAATGCAACGTTTAAGTGTTACCTACGGTGTTGATGTCCTGGGCCAGGGGAACACGAGTCTTCCTGACCATGTCCCTTGTGTTGCTCTTTGCACTTGTGCAGGGTGGCCATGTGTCCTAGTCCTGGAAAGAGCAATGGGCTGTGGTGTGTATCCTCTTTATAGCTGGTCCTGTTCTCAGAGGGGAAGGACCTCACTAGATGGGAAGAAAGGAGGAAAGGAAATCAACTTGATTTTTACAGAGGTATAGACGTTGACCTCTAAGAACATGAAAATATTTTTCAGACTTAGAGTACATTCCTGGTCTTCATGAAGCTGTAGGAACATTGTCAGGAACTGCAGGGCAGTTAATGATGCCAAGAAGAGAGCTTCAACCTAAGAGACTCTGCTGTACAGCTGCATAGACATAATCCCACAGTACTTCACTAGGAGAAGATGAATCATCTGAACTTTTAAAATAATGTTCTTGAAAACAGATTAATCCCAGCCAGCATTCACACAGAATGGATCCATTAAAGACTCTGCCTTCAAACAGCATGACTTTAACTGTTTGTCCAGCCCCAGATAACTCATTAACACATCTACAAAGTTTCGTTGCTATTGTCCTTTGATCAGCACATTTTTTATGAGTGTTTCTCTGTGGAGTCTGAATATAAGCCAAGTAACAAACACTAAGCATGTGTGACTGCAAAATGTCTTGCTATTCAGATGATGCTACTTCAGACAGAAAGGCGAGGGCAAAGATAGGGAATGTATCCCAGATGACAACTATTGGCAGAAAACTTGCATCTTGGACAAAGAGTATTGTCTTTTTGTTACTACCCATGCAGTGAATCTAATGTCCATGAGTACAATAATAAGCCTTGATCTTACAAAAACTTCTGCACATCAGTAACTGAATACACAAATATATTCTAATGAAGTACAGGTTGTCCCATGATTACCTACAGCTCTCAGCTAGCATCAGTCTCCTATGTCAGGTGTGTAGGTGCACGTTTTGTCTTACATCACCACCTACATAGACACGAGAAAAGAAACACGAGTGGATAAGGGACAAGAGACATGGCACTGTCTCAGATCACACCAAAAAATCAGTGTTCAAGCTATGAGAATTCCCACATGGGAATGGGAATGGACTTGCTGGGACGAGTTACATCCAGGAGGGCACACATAGCAAGAAATAAGTTCTCTGTTGTACAAGCTCCATCTAGCATGCAGCAACACACACATCACAGCGTCCATCTGACCCATGAACTGTTATCTGGGCAGACTGGGGACATATACATCTCCTTTTTCTTCATTGACTTTTATGCACACAGCCCTGGGGTTTAGTGGTTAAGGAATATGTAGGCACAGAAGCTCTCAGATCCTCTGCAATACCTTGCTAGCATCAAAAGCCTCAATTCAGACTGAAACCATTGGTGTTGACTGAAAGAAACCATTCTTCTGGGTTCTTTCTTGGTGTGCAAGCATAAAGTGTGCGTATGTGTGGGGAGAAATGATTCAAAAAGTCCCCACTGCAAAATGAGTCACCAGTCTCGGTTTCTGTGCTAATTTCGAGGTAGCTTTGCACTACCGGAGACAAAGATCAGAGTTTTAAGGGCAAATAGGTTATTTTGCAAGTTAGTTCAATCTCCCCCGGTACAGTGAGGTTGTTCTACTCCTACTGTAGAAAATGCAGTTGAATGGGAAGAAGGCAAATCCAAGGACTAGCACAAAGGCCTGGCATTGGCATAGATATTTTCAAATCACTGCTTGACTACAGGTGAGTTGCATGTCCCCAGGATCTCACTTAGTCTCACATCCTTAGAGGTATTCATCCTCCAGCTCCTGTAGAAAACAACAAGGACTGCACGTCTTGTCATTAAAAACCCAGATGTCTTCACTGAGCAGGGCTTCAGACTTTGGAAGAAGCATTCCAAATTTTAAAATGGGTGGTCAACTTTTACATAAATTGCAGACATGCAACAACAACAAAAAAAGTGTTAGAGAGCATGAAGTGGCCAGGCAGTAGGATAATGGGAATCACTACTGTAACCACTGCACAGAATAGTTACTAAAACAGGTCAAAACTGAGAGTATCCAAAATGTTTTCAGGATTTCTTATCAAATGGCTTTAATATGCTGAGGCCAGAAGAAATCCACTTGGATTCAAGTGAAATAATTTATACTATTGTAGTCAGAACAATATAGCCAAGCCTTAGAAGAAATGGAACTTTGAGAGTCTTGAAATGAAATGTTTTGATAATTTTCCATCGATCGTTTTGACTCTTGTGAGACCTCTCCACAAAATTTTCCATTCATCAGTTACCAAAGCTATCAAAAAAATTCTGAATCACGAAAAACCCATGCAAGGGAAAGTCCATTTCTCTGTATTTTACGTATCTTCATATGAGCAGTTGTTGATAATTCTTAATACAGCACATACCTCAACAGAGAGATGAAAAAAAAAAGATCTGCTTCATATGAAAGGGAAACTCTGCATTTTTTTTCACTGCAATCAATCTTTTTCTGTTCATGATTTTATTTACCCAAGTCTGAAAGCAGATTTCATGTGTAGGGGAAAAGACAGACTTCTGGGCAGCATTTTTTCGCTCTTTGTTTAATGAAGTGCTGTTAGAGTCAGTATCTCCTACCTAGCTTGGTAGTAACTGAAATTCTCTGATGTTAAGTGAAAAGGATTTAGTATATTGATCCAGTTTTCAGTGGACAAATGACATTACCTCTGAATTACAGATATCACAGCTGCAAGTGGCCCAATACTGAGAGTTGGCTTTAAGTGACTGTGGAAACTGATTTGTCACTGACACAGCTGGGTTAGAGGAATACTGAAGTGTGTGTCCATCTTCAGCGAGGATCTCAATAAGGTGAGTGAAGTGACTTGAAAGACACATTTGAAGAATGTATTCTAAGCACAGATACGGACTCAAATATGGATCAGACTTACTTTCCAGACACAGAGAATAGCATTTGTCTGACTAGTGCAGCTTTCCCTTAGCAATGGGAAACTTAAAATCCCCAACTCAAGCTCATTTTGTAAGCGCATTCTACAGTAATAATAAGATTTCATACCTCACAAATACCATGTTCAGTTAATCCTCACACATGTAAATATTAGCTCTTTTCTCCCAACTGAATGTAAGCTTTATAAGGAAGAAAAGCAAATTCACATCTGCATGGCATTCTGCAAGAATCACTGCATGAATTATTAAAAGCCAGCATTCAAAACCTTTCCTTTCTGGAAGCAAAGAGCTGCTAAGATGGATGTTCCCTATAAAGCACATTTTGAAGTGAAAGAACAACTTATATCCATGTTGGCACTTATCTGTCTACCCATTCATTATCCATCTCTTTAGTACTCCAGTTTTTTGAACTCAAGGTTAAATTCTAACCACACTAAAGATAATAGGGTTGAGTCATCAGCTTCAGAAAGATTAAAATGACATCCTTAGTGATTTTCCTGTGAGTTTACACAGCTTTACAGAGTTCAGCACTTAGTAACAGTTCAGAGGATACATAGATTCTGGTAAATAGCAAATTGTGAACAGTAGGATGGACAAGCTGTTCCATTCACCTTCACTTTTTGGACAAATTCTGCTAGGAGGTATGTAGAGATTGTGCCTGTTGACTTCACAGGCCAGTCACACAGAGCATACACTTCTAGTGTAACCTACATGAGAAATCATCTTTCGTTACCAGGTCACTTAGGCTATTTTGCAGGATGAAGAGAAAGGGGTGGGTGTATTTTGGGTGGCTATAACAATCCAGGTGTATGCTGCCTGCTGTTGACTCTGCAACTTGAAAACACCAGGGAATGTTTGTTGCCTTTGGTTGACATTTAACTCGAGAAAGAATAATGAATAAGTATTTCATTGTAAGGCAAATGAAGAAGTCCACCTTCACTTTTTGGACATAAGGTTCAGTTGCATTTCATCTGCACACAGCTGACAAATCTTCCTCCAGTCCAGGGCTATGGTCTTACATAGTCCCATGCAGACTGTGCACTCAGAAACTACAACCTGAGTCAGAAAAATGCTGGAGTCCTTCTCTTACTGCATTGAGTGGACTTCAGATCAGCACCATGAAGAGATGTGTCATACCTGTGGATCTATGACCAAAGATCAAATCGCTTTCTTCTGCATTGAAGCTGTCATTTGTCAGGAATATCCAAGCGAGAAAGTCTGGCAAATGCACACACAGCTTTTCTCTGGAGACAGAATGAATGAAGATGAGTCATTGACTGTCTGGTTTGTGGCAAGAAAATGCACACCACTCATCCTTTGGATCAGTGTCAAAATGGCACTTCAGCTGAGCCAAGAATGACACATTCATATTCTAAGTGACAGAAAACCACAGTTGGTCATACTGAAAATTAGGACTCCAAGGTCTCGGTATCTCCAAAAATACCCATGTACACTTGTGCGTGCACTTGTACTGAGGACAGGTCCTATCCAAATTAGTTGGGGAAAACCCCATCAAAGCTTAAAGCCATGGTCTTTAATTCATCTGGAAATGGAAACCTATCCCCATATCCACCTCTTCCTAAATCAGCCCTACCCCACCATGTGCTACTCTACTACTTTGTGATAGTATTGTTCTTCATTGTACTTTCTGGTGTTCAGTTGTTATTCCAGAGCCTCTGTTATTAGATAATTACAATTTAATTGTCTCAGCAAATATGCTTTTATTTAAAAGTCTTATCTGATTGTTTTATTCCGTTTGCGTGGAGTCTCTAAGTTGCTTTCAGAAAGGAAGAAAGACATCAAGAACAACGTTCAACCTAAAGGCACATTTCTAAGACATTTGTAGCAGGCTACTAGGTACTTAACAGGAGTTGAAATAGCTAGTTTATTAGAACAACTTGAATGGTGGAGGCTGTAAAAAAGAATTAAAATAATACTTCCTGAAAATGGATTATTCAAGTAAGATTTTCACAAAGGTAAGTTCCAGTTAATTCTTAAAATTATTTTCCATTTCACAGGAACGTGCAAAAAAAACCCCACGACAAAGTATTTTTTTTATTATTCTGCAGAAATGCCCTATGGGATATTTAGTGTAGCTGTCTCTTTTTACATTCTTCTCTGTGGATAAAGAAGACTTGGCGGGGGGGGG